>NW_028277176.1:22765000-22965000 GCF_051122295.1 Plectrocnemia conspersa
ATATGTATAATACAACAGTCACTTCTGTAACTTTCCATACATCTTAAATATAATATACATACAATATATTTTTAGTTGCGATAATACTGAAGAGGAATTATTACATGAAAATATTATATTCGTAAGTATTTAAAAATACTGTAATAATAATATTGCAACGATTGCAAAAAGTAACATATGTAAATTATTTATTTTTAATTTTTTGAGATAAAAAGTAATTATATCATAATTTTAATTACTGAATTTCTTGAGAAAGTTTTTTATTCGTAAGTAAATTAGTGATAAAAAACTTTCATACGATAAACGCCAACATTTATTTAATTAGACGCATAAGCTGCTTTATATGATACATAAACCGATAAAATATAGCCGCTCTACCCCGTGGTTAAACCACGGTTCATGGTGAAATCACATAACGATTATTTATTACTCCAATCACTCGATAATATATTCGCACACATTAACGTTGCAGTTTACAATCATCAATAAAATATCGTGTTTATTTTATGTTTTAACAAATTATAAATAACTATTTTGTGATTAAAATGAGAAATTTGTGTTGAAAAAAGAGTAAAATTGAAATATTTCACTTTTATTATAGTTTTTCTTCAATGCCTAAACATGCAAAAATAAATAATCTTATTTTACCGGCAAAACAGTTTTATTAATATTTGGAGAAATACGCGCTGACATTGATGCAATGTGTATAGGTTATGCATGATCGACACGCACACATAAATATTATATGGCCAGCATTACGCGTTGGGGAAATCTGTCAAACCATGACAATTAAATTTATAATAAAAATAAAATAAAAGATATACATATTTTGTCGAGTGCTAAGAGTGACACCATAGCGCAACATAAAAATTTGTTTTAACGTATTTTCTCAAGAAAATAAAGACAAATATTAAATTATTAATATTATTATTTTATTTTATTCACAATACATACTTTTGAGAAACTGGCGAACGCGCTAGCTTTGGCGCAATCTGTTTATATTCACGCCGGTTTAAAAATGTGTATATACAATATATATACAACTAGGCAAATATGTAGGAATATATAGTCTAACACTATCACTTTTAACTAATAATATAATAAAACACCGGAACCTACTGCATTCCTTCGCGTGTGTAACATAAATGTGACACAGCAATTTAGAGATGATTTTGGTTAGAAAAAATAACAGAGTATGATTACTCAAATTTTTTATGACCTTACTATTATTGCAGAGTCGCCAATTTCGCAACTCATTTCGGTGTTTTGTTGTCAGAAAAAATGTCTGTCACATTAAGGTTAACATTGTGCATTAACTTTTTTCGTGCCATAATGTACCACAAAAGGGCGAAACAATGGCGAGCGTAATTTTCGATAATTAAAATGTCATAGTCTAATTGCCTTCTGTAGGAAACGAAAAATTAGATTGCATACACACAAAACAATAAGACCGTTAGCGTTCAGAAAAAGGCGAAAGTACACCAACAAACGCCTCCGGTATAAGAATTTGCGGTTCAAATCCACAGGCGAATATATTCAGTATTAACAATATCAACGTGCGGTTTATCTGAGATTCAGCAAAAACAGCAACAATACGCCTCTTTAGTATATTTTTATCTCATGCCCGAAACGCGAATATCTTAAAAAGAAACGCGTTCTTCCCACGAGCTTCCAACTACGGATTTATTTATTAATGCCTTAGCACTTGACGTTTTCAATTATTTTTAATTAAGATTATGCAAAGCTGCCTCTATAGCACTTTGAAAAAAGCTCAGGTGAATAACCCAAAAAAACATAATGAACTGTTAAACGACCTTGCCATTTATATCCAACGCGGAAGCCACTATTACATGTATTATATATGTGTATATAAAAAATAATAAATGTTTGAGAAACATGTAATGAAATATATCAACATTTGCACTCTCATAAAGTCACAAATCGAGGGGCACTTCATAGAGTCAATTTCGTTGCTTTCAATTAGTGTTGTATGTTATATATCTATATAATCTGTAAGGGGATAACACAATTGGGGAAAATTCGCTACATTGGGGATATATAATGGATCACTTCCATTTATTATATAAACATGGCAACATGTAGGTATAAGAAAAAAAAACAACCACATCCTTTGGAATGTTAAAGTATCTCTCACATAACAGGTGGGACGTACGAAAGGAAGTTGTATCTAAAATTACAGGTATTGTTGAGACGGAGATCTAAATATATTTTAGCACTTTGAGCGCTCAATTTAAACCATAGCAATAGATTCATACATTTTAAAGGTTAATTTGGTGTTAAATAAATCTTTTGTGTGTCAATTTCATCAATTGCTTCAGTAACAATTTAGCTGTTAAATTTAATGGCAAACGCTGATAGCCCAATTGCTTGATGCATGTTTATATTTTATGATACCTTTCCATTTCATGATCTATAACATATACTTTATAATTCGCGAAAAAAAGCTTGTTATACTTTTAATTGACATATTTGTCGGATGAATTATAATATCCATTAGATTGAGTATCGTGTGCTTATTCAAATTTATCATATTGCTCTTAAGCAATTAAAAAATATAGAACTAGCATGTGAAGAATGTGTTAACCGCACTTTTCTATGGGAGCTAAATACATAATTTACGGCAGGTACAAATATAAAGGTCACAAATCTGCGGAAGAATTGTGTACGACGTGAATTTATTTAATATGATATACATATATAAATATCTTTTAAGTTTAAGTAATTGTTTAAATAGATTAAACTATCAATGCGCATAAGACGTTACACAATGATGTGATTTAAATACAGCTTTCTTCTTAAAAATATAAAAAAATGTAAATCAGCACATCTTTTATAATATTAATTTTCAATCTAACTTCGAACTCCTTATTTTATAGATGTATGTTTATTCTGTATTTACATGATATTTTATCATAAGTAACATAAATCAAATAATATACAAAGGAAAATCTTTATATACTTAGTATATTAAAGATGAAAATAAACATAATCTCTACCACAAAAAGCTTTATTTTTATTATAGAATAAATACATACATGTAAAATTTTCAAATGACTGATAAACTCACAATTATGTTTACGTCTTCAAACACATATTTGAATTTGGGTCATGTTATGATATTTTATCAGTAAATGATCCTAAATGCATATTGTCGCAATGTAATTGAAAGTGATTATGTTATAATGTCAATTTGGTAAGTTATCTTATATTTCCATAAACTATAATATGGTTAAATGATATTTTATCTGTATACATTGATAAATCCTTTTATGGTTATTGAAATATTATGTTTCAAAATAGAATTTACTATATAATGTATTTTGAAATCTATATACTACAATATTATCATTGCCGTCAATGAATCGTCATTCATTGAAGAGTATTGAAGAGTACTTTGTATTAAGTGAAGTTCTTTATGCATGAATAATAAATACAACTGCATGTAAAGAAAGTTGGTTTTATTTCATTTAATTAGCATTTTTAACTAGTTACAAATTATATCTGTTTATGAATATTTTTGTTCCAATAACATGTTTCAACAGTTTTAAATCCCTTTATTTACTTTGTTTGTTATACCCTTTATTTGATTAGCTAAAAATGTCTCAAAAAACTGATTCATTTGTGAATTTATAGAACCTTTTTTTTGGGTAAACAAAACAGTATCCATTAACAGGTTCAATACACTTTCATAAATACCATGAATAAAGCAGAGATTGATTGACAACAGAGATGTCAATGAGTGTTTTAAGATACGTATAAGGCAGTAATGAAGAGCACAGACACTGCAGTTAAACAAATGAACAAACGAGAGATAAGTCGAATTCACACCGAGCGGAGAAACGCCAAGTATCGACCGAGACGACTATTAGAAAACTAAGAAAGAAGCCGCTATCCACTTCACGTCAGAGCAGGTCTAGCTAAAACGTCATAATAATCCAAGAAATCAACCAGATCTTCTAGGCTAAACAACTTGGAGATTACGTAATGCAAGTCTATGAAAATAAACACGTATATACTATATAATTTCAGCTTTTTTTAGAGGGAGGGAGGGCAAAAGTAGGCCAGTCATTTTCTAACATTTTAATTTCATTAAGATTAATAGTATATTAATAATTTTAATCATGTATATTAATAATTTTACAAATTTCTCGTGAATATTAAAAGCATTTGTGAATATAAAATTAATTAAAATACATTACTCGTTTTCGCGGGTTAAAAATAATGTAACATTAGCATGTAAATATATGCTCCGAAAATAATCGAGATTAAAAATGTATCAAGAGATGACAATATATATATTTAGGTAGCTTGAAAAAAGTCACTTTTTATAAAAACAGTGAATTATTTTAAGAGATATGTGCATATAAATAAATACTTTGTTATATAAAACGAATTGTTGGTGCATTACAATTTTAAAAAATAAGCATTAAATAAATATATCTTTAATAGGAAATATTTGATTAAGCAACATTTTATTTGTAGTGTGCACTAAAACGAATTATTTGTGCATTGACATGTTAGTAAAATATCTATACTATTGAAAATATAACATTACTGTACGTTCAAATATGACAGTTGCGAAACGTCCATTTGCTGTTCAAACCCAAACCTAATGAAAATCAATTAAATAAAAATAAGTCGAAAATAGTTTCTTAATATTTTAATGTACAAATTATATTATTATTAATGCAGGCCTGTGGAATAGTTTAAAATTTTACTGACTCCGGCTCCGATTTGAACAATTTTAATAAAATTATTTTTGCCAGCATATAATTAATAGTCTTAAAAATAATATCAACAATTTTCAAATTATAAAAATATTTAAATAAATCATTAAGTTAATAAAATATAATAAGACTACAAAATTCACCTTTATTGACTGAATATAATCATATATTTAAAAATGAAAGTATTGTACAAAAAATAAACTGAATATAAAAATATACATATGTACGTAATATACCTTAGATAAAATAAGATACATTAATACAAATAAAAAAATAGATTATTATACTCGCAAGGGAAACTAAGAGAAAACAAGACTAAATCTAATCTTTAATAATACTAAATCAAAATTTAATGTGATTTAAACTGAATTAGTTCTTAAAAAATAATTGCTTTTAGTAAGTCAGCGTTTATGGAAGCTGTTTTGATACAAAATAAAAGTCGAATTCAGTCGATTTTTTACGACTTATAATACCATGACTCCAACTTCGACACAACATCTCTGTTTTAATGCACAAATATTTTTTTTTAGTGCACACTACACATAAAATGTTGCTCAGTATAATATTTTTATTGAACACAAATATATTTATTTAATAATATTTTTTTTATTATTTTAATGCACAAACAATTCGTTTTATGGAGCAACATATTTATTTAAATTGTCCTTAATATATATTTCTAATAGCAGACCATAATTCTGTAGTGTATACAAGCCAGAACATGTCTCGTACAGAAACATACTTTAGTCGAAATTTGACACAGAACTAACACTTCGCTTTTGACTTGGAATAGAGTTTAGAGGAACTACCCCGAAGCGACCGAGACGATCCTTTTGAAGTCCAAGGAAGCAACTGGCTTTCACCTCAAATTCGCAAAAGTTCAACTCGAACTTTGATAACGAAACAAAAAAAATGGAATTTAAAAACATCTAAATATTAAAATATATAAAATACCACATCCATCTGTTTATTTAAACATTTCAATGATTACGTCCAATGCATAACTTTGTATTTTTGTTATAAATCATATGTATATTTGCAAGTTTCAATTTATAGAAACGTTCTTGTTGCTCTTCAAATATTTACTGTCATATATTTTCTATACATTCTTGTGAAAATTGTTAATAGAACATATTGTTTGATGTTTGAAATTCTTTTATTTACAAAATAAACTTGACGTCTTTAATAGTTAAGTCATTAAACTGACTTAACTAAAGATTTGTTAATAAAAACTAATTTTTATTTCGAAGGCATGGTATCTAGATTCAATAGCAATGTTTTAAAAAAATGCAAATAAGATTCATAATACATTAGGCATAGTTTTAATTACAATCACGATACCTAAGACACGTTTACATGCCGTTAATGCGAAGTGAAAACGTGTTATATTGTTTTTCGCAACAACTGATAACTGCATTCAGAAGCGCAATGGTTGCAAAGTGCAGAAAACTTGTGAAAGTTGATACGTGTTATAACAAGCCAGCTTATGGTTTATGCTTGGAAAAAAATTGTAAAGTAAAAAGGAAGCGAAAAGGATGCATCGCAATAAAAGCGTTGCATTGCACGTGTTGAAACATGTTGAGGCTTGCGAGTCTTGCAAAAAAGAAAGACGATGAAAACAGGTTATTTATAGATGGATAGATAAAATTTAACCGTTGTGCGATAACGTTTCAATCTTATTCAGAAGCACAAGATACATTCTTCGGTTAATCCTTGAAAGGCTTATCTACATCTGCTAAACGAAGGAGATGCATCAATGCGAAAAATTAAAATTCATTCACCCGATGTATCATTTAGATACAGAAAGAGATTCACGTCATTTTTATTGCGATCCTATCTTATTTACTAAACATATCTTCTATCAACATTCTTGAAATCTTTCTACTCGATGGGTTACCAAGGCTGCGTTTATATAACATATAAATATGACTGTTATGTGTTCAATTACCATTATTCTTTATCGTTAAAAAATGCGATTGTATTTGAAATACATATTAGTCATCGAATGACTTATTTCCTTTCTTGTATGTATTACTAAAAAGTACAAAAAATGGAATCTATGACCTTTTCAATATTTTAGATGCAATTAAATTGTGGTGTTGGAGTTGGGAGCGTCGGTACTTAATCATTCTTTGTGGTTTGTATTTTTGGGTCAGTATATGCGTTTGATGGATTATGAAAGTAGTTATATCTGTTTTTGTGGTCGTAAAAATCTCGAGTGGGTTATAAGAGCGTGTTCATTCATATTATGGAAAAATGCTCTCGAGTTGCATTCATCATTATATATTTAGCATTTATTTTTGGGTATTGTGTATTGCTCAAGTTCTGAAATTAAATTACACCTTGTTGCTCAAGAATGTTAGCATAATGAGACACTGCATTTGAATTAATGCAAAGTGTACAGTAATGTTATATAGCGGGAAAACTGACAGTTCTAAAAGATTTATATTAGATTATATAGTGCAAGTTGTTATTATGTGTAGCGAACAGTATGCAATAAGGCACACACATGAAAGTGAAATTGTTGCAACACAATTCAGATTGTTTTATTCAACAATTCCACGAAGAAGATGCCACGGTTCTGGTTTACAAGCCAACCGGAAATGCGCTTCTTCAGTGAGTAAACACCGACAGGAAGTTTATGTGTGTGCGAAAAATACGACAATTCACACTACTTGATTTGGGACAGATAAAAAAAATGAGTTGCCAAACAGTTTAGATCAAGATAAGCCGTAAAGTGGGACTAGTTTGGCCCTGTAATCCAAAGTTATGATTCAGAAGTACATATAATTGAAGACTTCGTTTTAAAACTACACATATCACAAGACAATATTTATGACAAAGCTTTGCTTATATATAAATTATTTTAACTTTACGTGATCACAGAATATATACATTTTAGATAACACTATGAATAAAATGAATCGAAGCACATTAGGTTAAGTAAAATCTTATTTCTCGTAGGTCAAGAATTCAAGTCAAAAACAACAAAATCGCCACAAAATATTAGGGTCTATAATTATTTTTATTGTAATAATCGATAAAACTATTTTATATTTTTAAAATATAAATGTAGTAAAACGGCTGACTTGATTAGATTTAAAAACATAATCGCTACGCTAAATAAATGCACAGTTTGCAATGCCAGCTAGATTAGTCATTACCTGCATCTTAAACTAAACCATGAGTAGGCAGATTTATGTATGATATAAGATTTTACTGTCCTTCTGATCATTCAATCTGCGTTTTTATATATTTAAAAATTAAACTACATTTAAGGAAATTAAATTAAATTGTTCTATTATATATACTTGTTAAGAATGTCGGCGCCAAGTTCAGAAACCAGTGGTTATGGATTCTACGCTACGTTTGGCCCTAACGGCTACAAAAGCGGCCAAAAGCGATAGTTCGTCAGAACAGTAAACACCACACGAATAACTCTCTGCATCGGGTCAACTTAAAAAAAGGTTTATAAAAAATTGATAACAAGATTATTTACTATACACAAGTGGTTTAAATGTTCTGACCAACGCTCGCTCACACCTAGCATTTTATGTAGCAAAACGATGTTGGACGCGTTTGTACCAAAACGCAGAAAAAAATGTTTATAACCATTGGTTTCTGAGCGTGGCGCCCACATTTACAGGGATGTCATTTCAGATTTTTATGGGGGGGGAGGGCAAGAGTTTTTTTTATATTTCGATTTCATTAAGATTCATAGTATTTCTTTTAATGACAATTTTCTGGGCAAATTCAAAGAAAAACAAAAAAACAAACACTAACCCCCTACCCTCCCAAATTACGTTCCTGTTTAAAAATCTATGTCATATTAAGACTTCAAATTAAGCATATCTAAACCGAATAGGAGGGCGCAAACAACAATTATTTATGTTTGGTAAATTCGTATAGTTTGGGTTTGAACATCAAATGTACGTTTCGCAACTGTCAATCAGTTAAATTATATTATCGCTAGTAAAACTATTCATCTACTGGTGAAAACATATTTGGACTTCACTGGTGAAAATATAACTTCACTGAAATATATTATGTATTGTTATAAATGTACTCATAAGTACATGCATATTTTGATATAAACAGTTCATGTTGCTTCAATACCACTGATCTTTCGTACTGGTTAAATTGAAAACGTTATTCAACTTTACGAATGCTAGAGGGATGCTGTTCGACAAAAAACGGGGTTAAACCATTTTTTATATCATCAACGTCGAACAGCTCCGATCGTGACGACCTAGAAATGCAAGTGGTAGAAAGTTTATTAAAAATTCCTACGTGCAATATGAACTGGCTTCGAAATTCGATCTACGCGTCTATTATTCATATATATGCACACCAAAATACCAAATGTATCCGATTTAAATGCTAAATTCTACAATTTGGCTAAATAAAAACACAATTCTAAAATTTCTCCAATCCGTCCTTCTCCATATTGAACGAGGCAAACTCAACTAATGTAATTATTTAATTGTACCTACAACCCGCATCCCATATGTTTTATTTTTTTGAAGCAAACAAATAAAAACTTACTTATTACCACGCTCCCTCTCTTTCATCTTAAAAAAAAGCAAATTAACCGCTAAAAGACGAGGGTTAAAGTCAAGAGCGGATATTACGCGTAAACATTTTTTGCCCGACACTCAGTTCACACCAGTCAGTAATGAAAATCAAATATAGATCGGCGTTAGATAAATCAGGAAGCTGTTATCAACCTTGAATTTTTAAAGCTGGCAACATTGTTTATTAAATAAATAAAAATGCACGCTCGGCTGTGTTTTATTTATAATTAATCAAGTGAAATTCGGAGCCATTATAATCAAATTATGCTCAACCCAGATTCTGAACGAAACAAAAAAATAATCTTAATTGAACGTCATCTTGATCAAGAAAAAATGTGAGAGTTATGATTATAAATTATCAATTAAAATAAGATCGGGCGACAATTGTGGTGTTATGGCCATAAATTTAAATAATACAAAATGGAATCAGAAATGAACGCCATTTTGGTGAGCGTAAACATGAATGATATGGACGACATGTGTAGTGTTGTGGTTGCAAATTTGAATTCAAATAATTATAAATAAACTTACGTGTTACAGGATTGTCTCAAGGAACGTTTCATTCGAACTAAAATATCGACAAAATCAAAATGGCGCACGTGTATAGTTCACTCGTATATTTGAAGCACTGTATGTTTATGATATAAATATTGTATTTTTTATTTAAAAATATGAATTTTATATCGAACAGCGAGCGGCACAACCTCCACGCGCAACAACAAACCGTGACTGATTCAAGAACCCGAGATGAATCGCAGACACGAGCTCAACGGTGGGGGAATTGATGCGAGCGAGACAGAACTAGCGAATAGTCTTCGGGCGAAATAGAGACAGATACTGAGTAAATTTGAACCTAATTGTAGAAAGTTTTCACACAAGTTCAAGAAGACGGTCACATGCACACACAAGCACACGTGTTTTTAGTGAGAGCTAGCAGCCCCAAACTTTTTTCTATAAAAAAAGCAATTTTTATTTTCATCATTTATTTGCAACCTAACAACCGTTAAGTATTCAAACCCCATGTATGAAATATGAAAGAGATTGCTAATTTTATAGATTGAAAAGCGAATGTGTTATATTTCACAATGATAGGTCGAAACGATTTACGAGATTGCAATGCAAAAACTGAAGTTCATCAAGTAAATGTATCTCGTATCATGTAGAAACAATTTTAGAACAATTCAGTGAGCCTTGATTGAACTTGATTTTATACTTTAAATAAAATTTTATTTTGACTAGTATTTATATAAATTAATGGTCAGTATTATTTTAGTCAGTTTAAATATATTTTGTGTTAAAAAACTGAAATTACAGAAATTATATTTCAAGTTGTTATTGTGTATTAAATTTTGTTCTTTTTTATCTGACAGTTTTAGTATAAATTTGGCTGCTATCGTTTCATTCCCAAAATGTCAAAAGTACAGTTCAAGTAATATTAATCGATTTCTGAGTACATTGATTTTAATTTCTTAACATTTTAAATATATTGCATTTCATATATTTATTTTATATCTGGCTAGTTGACATTTACATATTACATGATAGTAGTTCTGGTTAAGTTGAAACATGCCCACTAAAAATATTGTTTTGGCCAAGAGATGCATTGACCAACCCGAGTGGGTGTTTAATCTTAAGTGTTTTTTTGGTTCTTCAGTCCGATAAGAGGGCTTTCCGGCGAGAAAAAAAAAACTTCAACTCAAGTGAAAAAGTTAAATAGTAGAATTTACAGTAATATGACTTATTTCATTATATAAAGTTTGAATCTGTCAGTGATAAAGAAATTTCAGTCATTTGTATCTATAAATTCAACACTTAAAAAAGACTGCATAAAATAATTGTAATTAAATCAAGTAGATTGCTTAATTATCAATTAAATGTAAGATTTTTTATTAATCGAGTGTTTAATCGGTATGCGAATCAAAAGTGGGTGAGCGCGATAATTTCATTTTAGCTCATGTGAAAGTATGTACTCTCAAAATAATTAAGTACTATTCTTATGCCGCAATGTCCGATTTTTAACGCTGATAAATTATAATTAATTGTAATATAACACGTTTCAAAAACGATCAGCATAAACGCACAATTATCAACATTAAAATAATTGTATAATCAGCGTTCATGAATATATCTGTACTCAACTTATAAATTAAACTATGTATCTATGAGAAATAAAATAAATATAAACAGATGTTTAGTGTCCTAACAGTAATGCTATGCTTTGAGCATGGTTCTTAAGGGTAACATTGTAAAATTGATTATGATCGATAAAATGGTGTAGGATTGTATAGAGAATTATTATGTATTTATATATGTGTGTGTATGGATTATTCAAATATATAATACATATGTATATTAGTAAGAATTGTATAATAAATATGTGTAGCAAGTGTTAAAAGTGAAACAAAGTATCTAGTGGAGAATGGTAAAAAGGGCACTTGAAATTCCACACACAGTTCTTAAAATTGTTTATGTCTAAAATAACTCATTCTCAAATCACCATATAGATAGTTTTACACACATCCTGCGCTTAAAAGCTCTACTTTTATTATTCACTAGAAGTTAAAAGGTTATTTTTATCCAGTAATACGTCTGCGTTAATTAGCATGCAAGTTGAAACGTTATACAAAATATATATTTGTAATATCATGATTTATATGTAAATTTACACGTTGATAATTATTTTTTGTGGCAAAACAGCGTAAACTTATTGCACCTATATTGTAATTAAAGCAATACAACGGAATACATTGATACGCAATTATGCAATCGACAGGAAACCAGAACTTGAACAACATCCGAGGTGACCATTTATGAAAAGCTAACTCAATGACTGGGACAGTTAGTTATGTTGTTTATAGTTACTTCTTGGTGAATTACTATTTATCTAACAGTAGTTCTCATTCTGATGTATGTATGGATTGAGGAATTACACAAAGGGTCATTGAATCTAGTAGTACAAAAATGGATTTCGTAATTTGGAGTCTCTCGGAGAGGATATGGCATATTTACGGCGCCCTAATGGAATTCTTGTTCCGGGGTATAGCAATGGATACAGAGGCTCGTTGTTATTTAATTTTGTGCAGCGATTCCCAACCATATGCCACCGAGTGCACGCAGTCGGCGTCGGTCCACCGAGTGCGCCAATTGCATTCCGTTGCACGTTCATTATGGAAGCGTACAAGATGTAAATAATGGCCGACTATGCTGAATAAACCACAAATAGTCTCGGAGCTAAACGCTGAGAGCATTAGCTGAATAGAATAGGCCGAAACGTCGGACACGCACGAACGCAAATGTCCAAAGACTTTATGATGAATGAAATGAGCTTTTGGTGCTTTTCCGGATACGTTAGCAGTTGCTCTCAATATTTTTAAGAAACAGCTATTATTGTAATTCCGCATGCATGTCATATGACGACACAATGTAATTTCTCATTTTATTCTTTAGGTATCTGACGTATGAATCAATATTGAGTAATACATATATTAGTCATATCAGTTCAAAATAGGTAAAGCTTTTGGTGTAGATGTTACAGTGAATGTGTGAAAATATATTTTCGGTACTGGTCATATAAATATGTTTTAAATTTTAAACATTTTATGTGCGAATGAGCGGTAGCGAGTGAGCGTTGGTCAGAATACTGAACACCCCATGAAAATTCTCTGCAACGTATATACTAACTTATAATTGTATATAACGAATATACATATTTTTTGATTAAATTGGCCTCCTGATAAGAGGAAATTACCGAAAAATTAACTTATTGATTGTTTTATTTAAGCCAAACTTTGGTACTTGCTTTTTATCACGGCACCACGCTAAAATTTGACATTTGTAAAACGTCCATTTGTTGTTCAAACCCAAACCTAACCTAAACAAATTAACTAATAATTATTAAATGTTTGAATAGCAAATGGATGTTTCGCAACCGTTAAATTTGAGCGTGGCGCCGTGATAATAAACAAGTACCAAACAAAATCAATGCGTTTCGGCAACTAATTCTCTAAACCATGGTTTCCCAAACTATGTTCCGCGGAACACCAGTGTTCCGCGGATCCAAAATAGGTGTTCCGCGGAGCCTAACTAGATATTTCACAAAAATTTAGAGTAGATTAAAAAAATTGTTAGTCTTGCTAATACATAAAAATTGTTCATAAATCTGATAAAAAAGCTTGAAAATATGTGTTAAATATTCAACATTGATGTGTATAAAATCTGGAGGGAAAAGTTTCATAAGTCGGTGTTGTTTTTTTTAACTTTAAAATTTGATCGTATTTAAACAATATTTTTTTTGTTAATTAATCACACGATATAAGTGCTTGTTATACGAATTTTATTTATGTGACTACATATGCTACTAGCAGTCACTGTATTTTGGATAGGCATGCACTGTTGACTAAAAAAATTTCCACAAATTTAAAAAATGTTATGAAGTAGCCGTGAAAATGATAAACTATGTAAAATCTAGACCACTTCAATCCAGATTATTTAAAATTTTGTGCGATGAAATGGGTAGTCAACATGAAGCACTTTTATTACATACTGAAGTGAGATGGCTATCCAGAGAAAAAGTGCTATTAAGACTTTATGAACTTCGAAATGAATTATTAGTCTTCTTGAAAGCACAAAATAATTTGCAACATCATTTTATAAAATTTTTAACAAATCCTTCCTGGTTGATACATCTGCATATCTGGCGGATATTTTTACAAAGTGAAATGATGTTAACTTATAATTACAAGAAAAAAGTATTACAATTTTTAATATGAGATAAAATTGAATCTTTTGATAAAAAATTACAATTTCAGATTTTATCGGTTGAATCTAATAATTCTGATTGTTTTCCTGTCTTGGATATGAATGTTTAAATGAATTGAATTTTCAAGTAGATAAAAAAGTTTCACAAGTATTTTTAAAACACCTATATTACTTGAAAATAACTCTTTCGGAATATTTTCCAAAAACTAGTAAGGACGATTCCTGGGTTCGGAATCCATTTTCCGTAACAGTAAAACCAGTGGGCTTAAGGGATTATGAGAATTTAGTTAATGACTCTGATTTGAAACAAAAATATCAGCCATTAAATAATTTCTGGGCGAGTCTGACTGAAGAGTTCCCCAAGGTGTCAAAACAAGTTCTGGTTTGTTTACTTCCGTTTTTCACGACGTATTTATGCGAAGTGGGATTTTTTAAGTATATTGCAACAAAAACAAAATACAGAAATAGACTCCACGCCACGCAGATATGAAAATACAACTAACCAAAATTGTGCCTGATATAAAAAAATTGTTATTTAAAAACCCAAATACATCAGTCAATAGGAGTTTTATTTATTTGTATTTTTATGTTTATTAAATAAATTTAATAACATTTCTTTAATAACATGTTTTATTTTATTATGAATTACCCATCCTATAAAATAAGCTAAGTGTTCCGCCAAAATTTTCGGATTTGCCAAGTGTTCCGTCGCTGAAAAAGTTTGGGAAGCCCTGCTCTAAACCATAATTTATGTTTAATTTTATACGTTGAGTTGCAAAACCACCATCACCCTGAAGAATTTCGATTAAAAAAATAGTTGTGTGACCCCTAAACTGTTTTAAGCCAAACTTTTTTCTAACCTAAACGAATTAACCTAACCCAAATTGGGCTTATGAAACTTCTGAAAATAACTATGGTTTTTGAGCTTTCATTAGCTCAAGTTTAGTTTGGTTAATTCACTTAGGTCATATTTGAGTTTAAACAGCAAAAGGACGTTTCGTACCCGTTTGGTAAGGTAACGTAAGTTTCAATGACATCAGGGCAACAACACCTGTTAGGACTAAGTATTACTGGACTAATTTAATACCCAAGTACCCGGGTGTATTTTTGCTAATTTGAAGTACAAATAATATGATAATAAACTGCAATACAAGTACGGGTATTAAATTTAAAAATAAATAAAATAACATTCATTTATTGCTAATAAAATAATATTTCAAAAATACTAATGCATTTAGAGTTTTGGGTTTTAATTTATTTCTAGTTTTTGTTAAAAAATACTTGATGATTTTAGAGAATTGTATAATTTTTCTAATTAAGCAGGACGATTTGTGGAAAAATCCTCACATCTCACCATTGACCCTATAAAAGTTGATTGAGTTGGGGTATGAACAGTGTCATTAATCGTATTTGTTAAACACAGCACCAACAGATTTGTTAAATTTCCCTCCTTGAAGAGAAGTCAGCGGGCTTTTTTTATTTTTCGTTTATTTTCGTTTTATCGGGGCTCGAAGGACCAATGAAAACATTTAAGATATTGTATTTTATTTCTACGTAAGATTATACATAGGCTAACTACTCTTGGAATATAATTATTCAGGTTTGGTAAAAAAAATTGTAACATAATTGCAATTGGTTTAAAACCAGTTAAAAATTATAAGTGTATTTTTTTAAATTGGAATGTCATTAGTATATACTAATATGAAGAAGAACGGTGCGAGCAAACTACCCTGCAGGATGCCAGCTAGAATTTTACGCGGTATCGAGAGTTCATTATTTAGCGAAACAACATAGCTTTGGACTCTTAACATAACCCTACGAAAACAAAGTGAAACAGATATTATTTTTGAGAGAGAAGATCGTTTATATAAGAAAACAAGATCCAAGGACATAGAAGCGATCAAATTGATTTTGTATTATAATAAAATTTATTTGAATATAGATGCAAGAAACATGTAAACATTATACTGTTCTTCTACCGGGAAAATACGAAGATTCTATACAATATTGTATTGTACTCCTGTAAAATTCTGATTTTGTAATATTTTTTTACTCTTCGGTTTATCAAATATATAGTATATGTATTACTGAATGCTTTCGTGATGGAAAGTTTTACTCGGTCCATTATCTTTGTCTCTTATGGTCTTACACACGAAAGAAATATTTACATAGAGTATATAAAATGTACAGCTCATAATAACGAATCATCATTCAAGGTTTGTTGTATCTCTAATCTAAACAAGAAATGGCATAATGTAAGACGATAAAATTGTAATGTCGCTTTTACTAGTGAAGCTACTGTATGGTTTACGTCATATTTTACGTTCGTTTGCCGCCAGATAAATATTTAGAAGTGCATCTTCGATGTGCGTGAACGAAAGGCGTTCAAATTTGCATACGTTTCGTCTTTGTTCCATATTGAGAGGCACCGGTGCATAAACTAGTTACATTGTTCTCGCCGCCATATTTATCACAGTGCCTTACTGAAGAACCTTTCTCTGGTGTTGCTTTTCATCGGGATGAATATTCCAATATTACGTACACTGTATTGTGAAATATTTGGAAAACGTTTTTAAACAATAAAGGTAATTAAACGGGTGCAGTGGAATATGACTTATAATAAATAGTAATGGAAAATTCAACGGAAAGTACATAAAATTAGTATTATTCAACTGAATGTTATCTACTGTATTTATTAACTTTTGAAAATTTGAAGGATTTTAAAGTAAATTATGGCATTATAACTGGGATGTCATTACAGATTTTTCTAGGGAGGCCAAATGTTAGCCAATCAGTGGTCGTTTTTTTAAACAAAGATTCATGGTATTTTTCACAGTATGCCATTTTTCTGGCCATTCAATATAATCCACGTCAAAAGAAATAAAATCGTGCCATCACTGTCGCCAGAGCCGGCCCGAGGGGAGGCAGTACAGGCGATAGCCTGGGGCGCTAGATCTTGTGGGGCGCCGTGATACCAAATAAAGGCGCAATATTCACTTAAAATTATCAAACAATATTATTAAAGAATATAAACTGATATTATTTTTTTTTGTATAAACTACTGTGTACTCTAGATTATTTCACGCATAAAAAATCACGACGAAAAATAAACTACAAATTCTTATACACCCACAATCGCAAAAAAGAGTATGGTGTCAAATAAATTAAATTACTTTAATTTTAAATATATTTTTGCGCTTATGTAATGACTTAATAAAGTATTAATAAGGGGTGGGGGAGAAGTGCGCAAATTTAGTTTTTGTCTGGGGCTTTAAATAACCTAGGGCCGGCCCTGACCGTCGCAGTGAAAGCGCTCGATTATCTATCGTTCATTTCAAGACTTTTATAACAATAATACGACTTACAATAGGTGAGAATCGAGTGAAGCATATCTAAACCGAATTTTGACCAATAGGAAACCACAAAAAACAATTATCCCTTTTCAGAAGTTAAAAATCCACGTCAAAAGCAATAAAATCGTGCCGTCGCAGTGAAAACGCTTGGTTATTTAGCGTTCATATTAAGACTCTTATAATAATATAATATATTAACCACTTGGGTGCCGTGGACCCACGGGCGGGCAAAACTTGAGCAGACCACCAATGCCGCAGACCCGCCGGTGGGCTCCTGGCTGTACGCAAACACGACATGTCATTTACATTTTTTTTAACTGAAACCTCTTTGGTTCTCTTTATGGAACTAGACATGGCTTTAAACATTGGTATTTATTTTTAATTACGACGTTTTGCCATCATATGTCACTAGAGGTGCCACTGGCGTGTTTATCGAAATATCACACTCAATGCCTGGTTGCACTTTGTCCAACTAAGTGCTTCAAAGACTATCACATGAAGAACAAGTACTAATTGTGAGTTTAAGTTATTAGTGACAATACCTACATTTTATTTTGATTTTTTTTACCATAGTTTTTTAATATACCATAAATTAATTATTTAAAAAAATACTGGAAGTGCCAACCCTGACAATAAAAAAAAGAGCTTTTTTCCACTAAATTTGGATTCAATTGATAGAGCTTGTATAAACATGTTAGTATAAATCCATAAAGCTTATTTTACTTTATTTATAAGGCTTTGTTTTTTATTTTAAAACGTGCGGCATTGAGGTGACGCTTAACTTTAAACTCGCGGCACGCAAGTGGTTAAACGAGGAACATATAAACCAAATTTTGCCCAATAGGAGAGCACCGTCGAACAATCGAGCGTTCCCATTGCGACGGCGCCGATCCGATTTTACTGCTTTTGACGTGAATATTTGACTTCTGAGAAGTGATAATTGTTTTTGCGCTCTCCTATTGACCAAAATTCGGTTTACATTATTTTGACCAATACCCTTATATAAGAAGTCTGTAGTAATAGCAGTAAGAATAGCTGTCGTATTTTTAAATTATAGTGTAATATCGAAGTGCAGACAGAGATCAGTTGACTTTTGGACTTGACCCAATGATAGTTATGAAACTGTAATTAGTTTTAGAACTTTCATTAAATCAAGTTGGGTTTGGTTAATTCATGTAGTTGAGGTTTGGGTTTAAACACCAAATGTACGTTTCGCAACTTTCAAATTGAGTTTCATAGACATTTTAGAGCAGCTTATAATTTCACTAGCGCCTATTAGTTAAATTATATTTTTACTAATTGAAATATATATCTACTGGTGAAAACATTTTTGGACTTCTCTAATGAAAAAATAACTTCACTGTAACATTTGTACTTGTAAATAAATAATGATAACTATGTAAATGTATACCAAAATACGGCTTGAATATATTGTACTTTGACCATCATTTCTATCATGACCATCTCCGTAATAATATTTGTAAGGATAGCTATCATATTTTTATAACATAGTGCAATATTTAAGTAAGGGATTGCAATAACACCGGGATTTACAATACCGGTATTACCGGCACGGAAGATAACTGAATTCGTTTACAAATACAACTTGTTATGGAGATGATACTACTACATCGATACATATAATTTTTAGTTGATACAAATCTGTGGAAGAGGTTCGAAAAAATGATATAGACGTGTAAAACGATCTGGCTTGAATAACCAAGTTCGATCATTCTGTATTAAAACACGACCGTACACAAACAGAGGTAGCACAGCAGTAACTTGGCCGATTGTTGTGTTGTCATTATACACTTACATCACACATTCAATACAATATACAGTCGTTTTCATAATTAGCCAAAAGATGTATTGATTTCGTTTCTAACTCGATTAAACGATTAATTGTGTGTAAACTCAACCAAAACTGCACTTAACCTTGATACAAGATCATTGAATTTTAATTAGACTTCAAATCTGGAGCGCCATTTTATTTCACGTCCATCACGACATAATTTATCATTTTCACCGAGCGGTGTGAACGTACCGATTTTGTTTTGTTACAACTTTTACATCCTGCGCTTGTTCATGACCATGACTTTCGTGTGTGTGCGCCCGAAAAATTACCGATGCAAAACAATGCGACGTAATCAGATCAGATACGATTGTAACCGATCTACGGTTGCATTACTATCGAACGTCCCGCGAATTAGCGGGATTTTTAAAGGCGCGATTCAATAATTACATACTTCATTTTTTTTGACGGAATTGAGACATTATTACAAAATTACTGTAAGCACAGATAAAGAGTTAAATATTACGCTGATGGGAGACAAACAATGTAAGCATTAGTGATGGTATAATGACACGGAAATGCATCGACGATTATTCTATTATTGTGGAAAGAGATAATGCGCATTGAAACTTTCATTTTTAGTATTATTACGACTTTTCCGATATGTTTTTAAAAAGTAAGTCAGCCGGTTGAATGTCAAGTTTTTTTTATTATTAAAATTCTTTAATAAACAATGATATAATTGAGATATAAGACATGCCATTCTAGTTACTTATTAATTAAAGAAAAGTAAACAGTAAGTACATTTGTATTAATTAAAGAAAAATAAACTTTATACGTTATTAGTTAAAATATAATCGTTTTAAAATACTTAGATATTTGCAAATTAACTGAATTTTATCAAATATAAAAAAAAATCACTGAAATGTTAAAAACACGGGTGTTTGTTTTATTAAATGTATTTTAATTTTTAATATTTAATAATATCGTGACTTGACAGGTTTCATAAAAATAATTTATATTATTCATAAAGTTGTATTTAAAATTTCATAAACTTACATACATATATTATACATAGATTTAAACACACTCTTGACATATTAAAATATTAGATATTGTCGCGGATTTCATATGCGCACGAACTTCGCGGCGTGGATGACGTCCGGGCGGCGGCTGCCACTGCGCTCTTGCCGACATATTTGAGTGCGATCGAAAAAAGTGCCAAATAATCGCAATTTTTAAATTGTCATATTATTAAAATTACGCTACTGATCATTATAAAAGTGTGCGTGTGCACTCACCAATACAATATTAATGAAAACTTTTCGGTCGTAAATATTCAATTTACGCAAAATCTTGCCGGCTTTTGCAAAATACCATAAAGCATAAAAATGATACTTCAGAATACGAGCACCACATGTGTGACTATCCTAGAATTTGTCGCCATCGATTCTAAATAAGAATACGTTATGGCGTGACATTTATATAAACCGACCTATGAAAATACATAAGGATATTCGAAAAGATTTTTTTAATAAAATCAAGTACTACTAATTATTTTTTAATTATTTAAATTTATATGAAAAAAATATAATAACGATGTCTGTTAAAAGAATATACTATCAAAAATATAATTAATCCCTTTTGGTGCCCTAAAATATTAAAATATGTCAGTAAGAGTCTGTTAAAGATCAAGTTTCACTAAAGCATGTTAACATGCGTCCCGCTGTAGGTCCCCAATAAGCATGTGGTATTATAACTTGACCACGTAACCACGTTGCAGCGCCCGTCACGCATGCAAACCATAGGACGCCTATGCGCATACTGAAATTGAACCGAGTTACTCGTTCTATCTCAGTTTGCGAACCACCATGTCATTATCTCTCTCACTCTCGTAACTTAAAACGCGAGAGAGCGAAAGCGGAAGTATCTCACCGCTTGCGCTCGAAAGAGTATCTCCGACTTCGCTCCCTTTGACTCGGAAAAAATGCCGACAATGTTCGGAAGCGCTCGAAGCTGGCCAAGTCGACTGAATTAACCCCACTTTACTTCCCGTTCTCGGTAAGCTCGGACAACTTCAGAGAGATTTTAGAGCAGGCGGAACCGAACTCGATCGAAGTAACCCACTATATTCTTCGTCCTTGGCCAAACTTGACCGACTCACAAAAAGACTAGTGCAGGCATTAGAATACCGAGGAAAGAAGACGCCTTTCTTTGCCCGTATACTGATTTTGAGACTATGTGATGCAGTACTAATACAAGAACAGACACACATTATTAAAAAAATTGTACAGCCACATATAAAAACTGTTGTGGTTTTAAAATGTATTTATTAAAAATCATGAAATGTATCAAAATAAAAATAAATTGACTGAGCTTTATTATAACAAAACCAAATTATAATAAAATGGTTATTTATCTGAGTTTTATAATTTAACCTTACCCATGACAAGTATAATAGCTAATTAGATCCCCACACATCTATATAGAATCATACACCACAATATATTTTATTTATTTAATATAAAATAGAAAACGCCTTTCGATGTAAAACGAGTCTTGATTCGAAATAAGCGCATTTCATACAACCAATTAAGTAGTCCACGAGACAACTTGACCCTCTTAAGATCAAGTCCACACGGACTTATAAGGGTAACCGAGTGTCTTCTCACATGCGTTGTCATCCAAGGAATTCGAGAAAATAAGATATTCAAATCGAATATGTAACTAATTTTATAATCATAATTTTTTTCAATTTATTTTATTGGCCTATTTTTATTTATTTTCTGGTTAAGAAAAATCAAGTTTGAGAATCTTAGAAATTAGTAACTCGCTTCTTCAATCAGTGCTAATGGATTCAAAATTGTCCCATTGGATTTCAATGATCCGTAACGTGGCAAGAATGACACTATTAAATAAGTTGAACGCAATAAATCTCGACGACAATGAATGACTAAAGTCGGCGTCACCTTTACAAAATACTAGACAAGACCGAATGCGTTTTAAATTTACGGCAATGGTTGCCTAATGTGGTAGTTACTTCTACTTAACGGTTAGGTAAAAATAACTAATGTAATATGAAAGAAAAATAATGCTGGAATTTATTTTTAAAAAATATCAAAATTACTTTATTATGTAGATATGTAGAACTTTTTTTATTGCTATAAATATATATGAGTGATTTTTTTATTAAATAATATTTTATGTAGGGTATACATTTCATTCTTATGTATTGCAAATAGTGGCGTTGATTTATGAACGTCACGTTATAATTTACTATAAGAAGATTCGTTAACAAAGCTAAGACTTTAGAAACACCAGTGAACGTTAAAAGCTGTACTCAAAAGGATCGTTGATTGCCTTTTCTTTATCCGATTTTATATAAGCTTATAAGGCAGCTTGAACTCATATCCAGTAAAGCTCACACCGAATCGACACAGACAACTTTGAAGTCAAAAGAAAAGCAGCCGCTTAGATCATCAAGATCTATAAATTACAAGAAGACTTATAACGAACAGTATAGTATTATATCTTATTGCACAGATTGTACATCCAATTTCCAATTATTGTTATTCTAAATAATTTACGAATCTATGTAAATTGAACTAAAAATACATTGATAAAAGGACAATGATTTGATATACTTTTCAATGCTTTAACACCAAACTAAAATTAGAAACACAATTCAATGATACATACAATGTCAATATATGACCTAAATTATTTTATTTTTAGAATAGAATACATACAAATTCCAATTTTAATATTGTATGTGAATGAAAAATTGAAAGTCACTACAATCTTGCGGGCTATTGATTAGCCGTTTTTTTTTATTTTCTTAACTGCATCCTTAAATGGTCGTTGAATGTTGTATTGGGCGTTATGTCCACTCGAGTCGGTTCAATGACGAAATGCAAGGTCAGTGTCCATTTTGGTCGATAAATTACGAAATTTGTTGATTTTATGATTATTTTAAATCGTGTAAGGAAATTATTATGTGCTATGTTATTATTATTAGCATTTGCGTGGGAATCGTTAATTTTTTATACATAAATATAATGTCAAGTTCTTAAAGTCATATTTGTTGTATTATAGAATTATATTATAATCACATTTCTTGTGAATCAGAGAAATTTCCATACGCATAAGATGTTAATTGTACCGCAGGTCATACGCTACTGGCGAAAGTTGCTACAAGACTTTTTTCACAACACCTGCTTGATAATTGTGGGTGAGAAAAAAAAACAGCAAACAATCGCAGGGTGTTGTTGAATGCGTGTTTTCTGACACGACAGATATTTTGTGATGAAAATTCCGAATGTTTGCCTTATTTGGCATCTACTTGATTTTCAGGTCTTTGGAGGTTATTTTTAATAAACTGCAGTCTTCGATAGGAAATTGTAGCCCGAGTCGAGGTCATGACCGGACGCAGCCGCTCGATGATCACGACTTTGAAAATAATCGCAGCTTCGCAATGTACAAGCGCCAGGTGCAATCCGGTGAAGAGAGTCGGTTAAGAGGATACGTAATGCATTCAGGATTAAATGAAAGTTCGAGGTCGATAAACTCCGTCGGACAATTAGAAAACCCCGACGTATCTTTTGACATCCAATTAACGATCATTATCACACTCGTTTAATCTGAGACGATGCATTCTGACCTCGTACACAAACTAAAAGATCGTTTTGGGTCACTATATTATTTATAAAATACGAAAATAAAATGAAAATATAAAATAACCGTTCAATTCAATTAAAGAGTGCGCAGAAAGAAAAGTGAAACTTTGTGAACGCGAACTGTTAATAATAACAGAGCGTACTCATAGATGTCTCTGTATAATAAAAAAAATAAAAATATTTTTAATGGACTTCAACGAACGGTTTTGTATCAAACTGATTATTTTAATTAAATTTTACTTGTATTATCTTTTATACATATTAAATAATATTGTTTGTGTGATTCAAGTGCATTGCTTAAATATATATTATAGTTAAGTAATGTTTATAGTCTATATAAAATTCTTGTGAATGTGAAGATATTATAATATACAGCTTTTCTTTTAAGTTTTCTTCTGGTTTATTTGTTTAATATTAAATAATATTTTACTACAATTTTTAACATAAATATATGGAACTGATTTAATTTTATATCATAAATTTAACTTTTCTAATTCCATAATTATAATCTAGAGTTAAAATATCAACAATAAATAAATTTATAATATATTAGATTTAATAACAAAGATGCAACTGTTTTTTTAGATTTTGCTGGGGCTAAATTTAGATAAGCAAAAAAAAAAATTTAGCTAAAGTTTCCATAGCAAAATTGAGATATAATATAAAAATTAAAAATATTGCAATAAACATAGACACAGACTAATAAGTTACATATACATCTAAATATATTATCTTTGTGGCAAAAAATATTGCTGTGCAATGTGAATAAATATAAATCGTGCATTTTGTCAAAGAGCGTTTCGGCACCTATTTTTCGAAGGATTTTCCAAGTTTTAACGCTCTCCAAAATTATCGGAATAAAGTTTGGACCTGCAGGACAGTAACTTTTACTTGTAAGTAAAAATACGAGTACAATTTTTTCAAGAAAGAAAACAAAACTTCAGGCAATATTATAAATGCGCTGTTGTTGCTGTACGTGATCTTTACTCCCATTGAGTTTTATTTTACATAAAAAGATCAAGAAAAGCTCATTTCATTAACCCAAGAACATTTTATACAAAATTGAAATAATCAATCGAAAAAATATTGCTTGAAGACGATGAGTTGGCGTATTGGCCTCGCGTACTTAACAAAAACTCAAGATGTTAAAACTCAATTGACATTTGGAGAAGTGGAAATAAGAAACTTGTCAATTAGACTTCTAGTAAATGAAAGAGAAATGACTGGTGGATTCTGAGAATACATTTTAGAAAATAAATATCTAGAAAAACTATTACATTTGATATGGACTGTAAATAGCGTTTCTGTGGAATGTGAATATGGGTTTTTGGCAGAATGAATCTAATTGTCATCCCAACAAGAGCTTTGTTAAAGATCAAACTTATCTAAGTATGTTGCTCTGTGCTTACTCAGAGGACGACATTCGGTCATAGATACAAACAGCAAGAGAAGATTTATTGGAAGAGAATCTGACAAAACTATGGAATTTTCTATGAAAATTTGCCTTAAATATCATAAATTTAATTAATTGAAAAAACTGAATATTTTCTTAATAAAAAGTGAGTTCCAGCATCATTTTTTTTACAAAAATCTTTTATACTGACTATAAAACCCGCTATAAGCGATTGCATATACGTAAATAAAAAAATGAAAAACCCCAGAAAAATTAGTCAGAAATATTTTTTGGAAAACTATTAAAAAAAAATAATTATGTATAAAAAGCTTACAAATAAATTCGACAATTGATCTTAAAATGCAATATACCAACCAGATAGATTTTCATACCAAGGACCATTTAAAATGAATGAACACCAAAATTCTTTGAAAACATTATAAATCTTCGGCAGCCAGTTAAGCGTAAAATATATAGTCAAGGATATTAAAAAATACACCATTCAATAATTAAATATAATTTTTTAACTAAAAAAAAAGTATTATTAGAAATTACTAGATTTATTGAATTTTGAGCCAAACAAATGAGCTATTAGCCGTTTGAGCCAAACATATGAGCTGTGAGCCGTATACGGCCTGCGGGCCGAAGATTCCCCTGAGATAGATAATATAATGGAAAAAAATGTTGAAAAGATATAAAATAAAAATATATTTTTGCTTTCATTATTAGCAATAAACTATAATAATATTATAATCACATGTTCACTATCGTGAACTCTCAGATCGTTGTGACAAAATTAATCACTAAGACTTGCTAAAAGCATATAAAACTAATTTATTATTTTACGACATTATACAAAATCTGTGCTGATATTTGCGCATATTTTAGCGAATTTGAGAGCACTTTGTATATTCGACCTAAACATACAAAGCTAAAAGATCAGATTATAATATGATTGTAATACTATCTATACTATATTGACAAATTTATAGATTTTTTCATTATTGACGTAAATTTTTACGCAAGATATTTTATCTAGCTACGTAGCAGACAATAACAAATAGTCTGTTTCCGCCCCTGATCCATCGCATTGGTCGATCGAGAATAGGAAGAGCAGAGGACCCCCACTTACCATGATACAGTATAGAAGAGACAGTATTAAACTCATTTACATCATGCAATTTATACAGACACGCAATTTTACAGTCTATTAAGTTATGTATTAAACAAAAACAAAGAGTCTGGCTCCACCCCAAATCATTGAAATTGGGTAGAGGACCGAGGAATGGAAGGGACGTTAGACTTATTTCGATTCTAAAGGCTATATAAGCCTAAAAATCATCTCTTCCTACAGACAAAATATAATATTTTTTGTTATGTTAATTTATTTTGTACTCTTAATATTATTTTCTACAGAAATAATTTACATTCAATTTTTTTTTTAATATTATATAAATATAATGTTTTCTATTTATTATTTCTTCAGTTAAATATGTACATATATTTACATATAACTATCTGGGGTATCTTAAAACAATGAAAAATCGACCACCGTACATGTACGGCGATACCGCTCAAAAGGTTAAAAACGGTTTTTCACTTCACGTCAGACCAAGTAGCTTAGAGGTCACCGGAATCTAAGAGATCAACAAGATTTTATAGACGACTAGAGAGAATTATACATGAATTTCAAAACTGTTGTGAATTGATAATTTCATAAAAAAAAATATAGATTAAAACTCGTAATATAGGTTATAATTATAAGTATTGATATTGCTGACTTATTGTAATACAGAGCAAATTAAATAATTATGGAAGGTTTTAAGAATATATTCAAGTACAGTTGCTGTATGCAATAATCACAATAAGATTTGTTTTCTCACAACGATTAACAAGACTAGTTAAAATTCACTTAAACTTCAAAACGGATTAACATGTCTAGTCGTGAAAATTCCGTGTAACGGATCTTAAAGTCGCAGTTAAGCAATTAAAAATAATAATTAATATTATTATAATTTTCATGCGACACGACTTTGACTGAGTAAAGGTAAACTCGCCGCAAACTGTAAACTGTACAGTTGAACTCATTGAAATTATACGATATCGACGGCTTTTGATCCAGTTAGTCCTGTGTGAACAGTTGCCGCAAATTGCATAACCTGTTACTTCTATCAAATGTCAACCGGTTGAATGTAAGTTCTGAGGTAAACTAAGTTTGACCTTAAGAGTATTGGCGCGATGGCGGAAACGGCGATTGTAGCGGATACTGCTGAAGGAATTTCCAGTAAAAAAACTGTATTTTTTTACAATTATACAGTCTATTAGACGCTCGTTTAAACTGTTAAACAAGATCGTTATTTAATAAAATATAATTACATGTCATAATGTAAAGCACACAAATTAAATTAGTATCATTAACAATTTTTCATGAAATAAAAAATAAATGCTTAGCATAATGTAACGAATTATATACTTTTTCTCAAGATCGGTAATTTTTAATTATATCTATACTGATTTTTTTCCATTATAATTTCTCTCATCGTTATCATGCTCATTGTTCGCTTATTATGGCATTTGCGTCGCTTTTCTCTTATGTAAATCTATTCCAATTAAAATGTATTTAAAATCTAATGATTTGCGGAAAGATTCTATGCAATATTGACAATTTAGAGACAAAGAAAAATATGTGTAAGGAAAACATTAAGTAAATATTGTTTCAAATGTGTTTGTTTACGCGCTAGTTATGTGACAATGGTTGGTAGAAAATCGTTTTGAGATTTTCTTATTAAAGTGGTGGTGATAATGGATGTTTGACTCGACAATTATTTATATTATATGTTATGCCTTAGACATGTGTAATATTTTTGGCAGAAAGCGTGACAAATTGTCTATTGTGCTAAAATAAATGAGAAGATGTTTGAAGCTTGACGCAACAGTAATTCATTAAACACGATTTCGTACACAATAGCAATAAATAGTATAACATATTATCAAACATACATATATCTAAGGTTTTAACACATCACAAAACCAAATAAGTAAGGAAATAATAATAAAAATTAATTTATATTTTATTGTTTTTTTAAGCTGTCAAATCGTTTTTCTATTAATTATTTTTTATTTAAATGAAAATTTTCATTGCAAGATACTCCATTTTCAAAACTTTTAATTTAATATATAATAGGAAAAGCGGAAAGTAATGATAATTTTTAAAGGGACGATTTTAAAATTAGTTTGCCGCCGGCTGTCGTCGAGTTAACTCGTAAGATTTGATCTTATTTTGTAGCTCTGTTAGTCTACTTTTGTTAATATTCAGAAGATTTTTTTTTACCCTATAGAAAAAAATGTCAAGGCCAGAAATCGAGGAGACCCATTTGCGTTATTATATGCTATTTTTGTTCGATCAAGGAAAGAATGCAAAAGAAGCCACTCAGATCATCTATGAAATTTATGGAGATGTATTGCATCTTCTTTGGTTTAGAAAATTTAAAAGTGGTGATAGGGGTTGAAAAATGCTCCCAAATCGGGAAGACCTACAAAATTAGACGATGACGTGTTAAAATCAACAGTGGAAGCGGATCCCCGAAAAACCATCAAAGAATTGTCAGAGGAGCTTGGCTGCCCTTGAACGACCGTTAAAGACCATCTCTGGCGCATTGGAAAAAAAACACAGGCAAGGAATTTGGGTACCGCACGAACTTTCACAAACGGCCATTGAGCAGCGAATTACCATCTGTTCGTCGCTATTGTCTAGGCACGAAACGGCATCATTTCTGAGAAGGATCGTTACAAGCGATAAAAAGTGGATCCTATACAACAATCCAAAGAAAAAAATCAATGGCTTTCTAAAAACGAAGTACCCATACCTACGCCTAAACCCTCGTTGACCTTAAAATAGGTCCTTCTTTGTGTTTGGTGGGACATGATTGGCGTCAGAGTTATTAAAACCTGGTCAAACAATTACTGCAGAGGTATACTGTGGTCAATTAGTCAGAATGAAAGCGGAGCTATTGAAAAAACGTTCAGTTTTGGTCAACAATCAAAGGCGAATTTTGCAGCACGACAATGCCAGGCCACACGCGGCACGGATCACGCAGGAAAAAATCAGGGAGCTTGATTTTGAAGTTTTACAGCATCCCCCATATTCCCCCGATATCGCACCCTCTGACTACCATCTTTTCAGATCTTTAAAGCATTCCCTTAAAAATAAAAATTTTAATTCATTTGACAGTATCGAAAATCACATAGAACCATTCTTTAACGAAAAACCTGCAGAGTTCTATAAGAAAGGGATTGAAAAGCTGCCTGATCGTTGGAGAAAAGTAATAGAAAACAATGGAAATTATTTTACTGATTAAAATTGTATATATATTTTTTTTAATAAATTTTTTGGATGTGAAAAAAAATTATCATTACTTTCCGCTTTTCCAATAGATATATTAAATTAAAAGTTTTATAATGGCCAAAGTGTATTCAAACCGAATTTTGGTCTAAGGTGGGTGCAAAAATAATTATCACTTTCAGAAGTCAAAAATTCACGCCAAAAGCAATAAAATCGTGTCGGCGCCGGCGGAACTCTCGGTAGCGATTTACGATTTTCAATTTAATAATTAGTTAATTATATCATTTTTAATATTATTTTATCCAAATAGTAAACGTTTATGAATCACTGATTCAATTATTTAAAAATATGTATATTCATTCATATTAGACTGAATTTAACAAGGAGATGCGCACACCGCTAGGAAATTATCATTCCGCAAAAATCATTTGACTAAAAAATGCTTTTAAGAACAACAAAAAAACATGACATTGAATAATTTCATACGGCACGTAACTCGGTCATACTGTAAATCGTAAATTATTATATTTTTTCACGTAAACTATAATATATTATTACGTATTGTGAGTGTGTACATAACAATAGGACAGAAGTGTGTCTAAAATAATTCACGTTCTCGTCACGTAATTGCGGTCTAAAAAATCGCCGGTGCGTCGATTTTTATTGTTTTATTATTACCGATTGACAGTAAAGTGTAATGGTTACGTTGATCGAAATTGGTTACGATATTATATACTGAACAAGGTTAGATTATAAGGTTTGCGACAAGGTTGATGAAATATATTGTGCTGAGAATTAACCGGCGCACGTACCATTATATCCGTAGTAATTTGTTAGAATTAAGATACGTAATAATACTTATGTTGTTACATAAGTATCGCTGTATTAACATAATGCATAATGGAACAATACGCCGGGCATTATTTTGTAAAGTTCAAGTTGAATTTTTATTACAGCGTTTATTTGGCCTCTTATGAAGTTATTGCTTATAATTATGGTTATTGGGTTAAAATTGAATTTTAAAATTTTCTTGTACAAATCTATACATCTCATGATTATTTATGTAACAAATAAATTTTAGGAAAGCATTAAGCATAATTAAACAATAAAAAAAACAATTTGATGTTTGATGAGAATAGTGAGATTCCTCCTTTATGATATAAATTCAATTAGTAAACGATGATATAAATTATGGATTATGTTCGTGTGAGCTATTCTCATGGATCATGCTTAAAGAAAACGCATTATTCAACCACGGACGGCCGTAAATTATCGCATACAATATTTGGGTTACGTAAAGCTTTTACTCGTGTGTAGCGTAATGATAATTTATCGTAAATCGCTACAATTACGTCAAGCGAAACTATGTTAATATACAAAGAACTATATTTTAATCGTCAATTACGTAAAAAATTCAATTATTACAATGATTGTCTCCTTGGATAGCTGATGAAATTTAAAGACTGCAATTATAAATAATATAACGCCAATGATTTGATTAAAAACAATGAATAAAAACTGTCGAAATTATTTTAATAGTATTTTTTATTCTTAAAAATGATTGCAAATTATTCCGGCAGATGTATAAAAAAGTAATAAATCCGGGTCATTTTTTCAACTACCGCATTTTCGCATTAGACACGTCAAATTGTGCTCGAACGTCAGACATGTAAAATTTTGCAACCACGTTGTATAACACGACACAGATATGGCGTTTTATTCGAGCGATATGGTGTTAAAATAAAACGTTACGGCATTATATTGCGCGTATCGCGGATTAAGGCAAAAAACGTTAACGGAATAATTAAAATGTAGATCTCAGTCATGGTGTGAATTTAAAGAAAAGAATGGGGGGGGTGCGGCAACCCAAATTTTTGATTAAGAACAAAATTAAATTTGATAATGAAGTTGGTACAATACATAAAAAAAATATATGGCAATTTTTATGGTGTCTTTAGTATAAATACATACAAAAATCTAGAGCTAAGCATTATTTTTATAATCAAACACTTTCAAATATTTTTAAAAGTCGTGTGTAACTGTTCTATATATATATATATACATATATACTAACTACTTCCAAGAAAAGCTATGTTAAATATGGTTACCAGATTATTGCGCAAACAAAAATTGCGCACACGAAAATTCCATACAGCGAAAATTCTGAACATAGAAAATTGTTTGATTGGCAAATATATTTTACTTTAAATTCAATTGCTTTAATTTTTTCTCTATTTTTAAATAAATGTTTTCTCCAATTTTTATGTAAATATTTAGTCGTTATGTTGCTGTTATCAAATAAAGTTATTGTTATGCCTGCACTACACTCTCTGGAAGTTAGCCAAGGTTGGCCAAGGACGGAGAATATAGTGGGTTACTTCGGTCGAGTTCGGTTCTGCCCGCTCTAAAATCTCTCGGAAGTTGTCCGAAGTTACTAAGAACGGGAGGTAAAGTGGGAATAATTCTAGCGCTTCCGAACATTGTCAGCAAACGGACCGAAGTCAAAGGAACCGAAGTCGCAGCTGTTTTTTCCAGCGCGAGCGGTGAGATACTTCCCCTTTCGCTCTCTTGCATGTCAAGTGACGAGAGTGAGAGAGATAATGATATGGTGTTTCGCAAACTGAGATAGAACGAGTAGCTCTACGTGACAGAAGCCGCCGTCCGGACGCCGTATGAAATGAGCGACAGTGGTCATAAAGCTGTGGCTGGTATGTTTTAAAAATTAAAACGAATAATGTATATTTATTATGGATATATTTATTGCTCATATCGAGTTGTAATAACAATAAAACATTATACTTATTTAAAGTATTGAATGCTAATTTTATTTTAAATTATAATATATAGTCTAGACAAGATACATTTTTTTTATAAAATATAATTACGTATGTTTGAACCTATATTCATTATTTAAACTGTATTTTTCATAACTAACAAATATTTGAAAACTCATGCCGTATTCCTAATTTAATTATCGTTATAGGTTAGCGTCCTAAATAAAATAAAATGTACAATAAATTACTAATACTGCCTCTGAATCAGTTTTAAATCAAATTTTGATGTCATATTATAGAGCCAGTGATCGACTAGTCGCCCGCGAAGCTATATGCAGTCGACCGCATTTTTGTATGATATACATCTTATCTCAAACTAAAACGATTGTCTGAACAAAATAACGGTATAAATCTGAAAAAATAATGAAAACATTAGACTCCACCGTTAATTAAATTAGCATGAAATTTAATAAACCCATTTTTAGCAACATAAGAGTATTTTTATACAAAATATTCGTCATTTTCGAATATCAAGTAGTAAACGATAATATATTCGAATAATCAAATATGTATGTAATATAAAAATTTAGTTTTAATAATGAATACAGATTCATACACACAATTCTATGTTATAAAAAATGATAAATTGTAGCAAGACTGTTACTAAATATAATAATAGAGCATTGGGTATATTCAATATTAAATCAGTATAAGGTTTTATTTTATTTAAATATTACAACTTGGTATGCTTAAAAATATTACTAGCATAAATTAATTTGGATAAGCTTAAAATTAAAAGAGTCCAGCCATTGAGAAAGTTCATAGCTGCATAATATAACTTTGAAATATAAGTAATTTCTGAAATTTCGGCAATTACAAAGTATTTTTATTTTTATTTTTTATGCGCCGTAGCAAAATAAAAATACCAACATAATATCGATGGACATTATTAATATTGCTTTAAAAGAGATTAAAAATCTTTACCATTCATTAAGAAAATCCACAGCAGCACAATATTAACTCGGAAAAATGAGTAATTTCTGAAATTTCGGCAGTAGATTTCTTTGCTATTTTGTTTGTCGGTTATTAGTCATGACCATGGGTCATAACGATTAATAACCGACATATTATAAATAACATAAATATAAAAAGATAAATTTTACAAAAAAGTTATAGGAGGGTAGGAATACTGCGTTGATAAAAAACACAAAGACTTAAAAAACAATACAAATGTTTTTTCAGAACTTATAAAATAGATTTTCTTAAATATATCATTACAAATATGAACAAATACTTTATGAATTGTTTGACCAATATTCGAATAATGAATGACAAAAAAATCAGGCGAATATAATTGGTGTTATTTATGTTAACTTTATCAATAACAAATATATTTGGATCCATAAGAGTTTTTAATAAACATCCTCACATTTCCACAAAATCGATTGAGCCGTAAATTTTTTAGATTTTCCGATCAACTAAACCGATGAACTAAACAGACTCGCAGAAAATGATTTCCAATCCTTTTACGAGAAGTGAAAAAACATCGAAATTACTGTCTTCTCATGGGTCATACTATAAAGATAATAAGTCCTTTAGGAGTGACTTATATTTATATATTCAAATAAAATATCAGTACCACTTTTGAGGCTAATCTCATCACTTTAATAAAACGCGATAAATTAAAACTTAATTTATTTGTATGATACAATATCAAACATTTTTTTTAGGCATTAATTTAATATTATTTTAATAATATGTTAAATAAATACTTATAATACTGAGAACGATATATTATACTTAAAAAAAGACAAAAAATAAGTGTATACAAGTTCTTTAATATCGATGAGGACATAAATCTACACAAGGCAAACTTGTTATTTATTCATGCAACTAATTTGGAAGTTCTAATCTGTGACTGCTCTTTTACACTTGAACTACTTGTTTTGCTCTCGAGGCATAATTCACACAGTGATTCTCAAATGAGTCAGGGATGAGCGCAATCGAGTCAGTGAGTCAGTCGTACAAAACCATGCAACACGTTGTTCGTGCAAGACACGGATTCGTGCTAATCAGTGCGCTGAAACTTATTCCTGTCTATTGAGATGATTCCCTTTCACCTGACATTTTTAATTAATAGATCTTTCTCTGATCGAATTCAAAAACGAGTCAAACCACACGTGCAACAAAGAGGCGTCTGCGTTTTCTCATGCGGATATGCGTATTAACACTTGATCGGGTTTATTTTCAGAATAATTTCAAGTGATCGCATCCTGCTTTGTTTTGTATTCTAGTTATATTTTTGGAAACGTAAATCGATTATATCCGGGATGTAATTATTTACAAATTCTTTGCATTTCATTTACCTAAAAATTAAATTAGTGTAGTTATATTTGAGCTCAGAATGTTTTATTTAAAATAAACAGTAGTTTGATAATAATATAACTGAAGAGCTGATGTATCCAAATCGAAAGTATAGTTATTAAATAATACATATATTAAGAGAGATATTCGGTAATGAAAATTCAAGACAACAGCCGTTTCTGCTAGGGTACGCGTGACGTACCAGAATTTTGAGGCGATTCCTAGACTCTTAGAATCGTAATTAGATGAGAGTTATAGGAGAGCATATTTTATTCGTGAGCTTCGAATTTATTTCTATTTCTTTATTATTTGAAAACCAAACGACGTTTCAGTTTAAAATAATACGTTTAATACTTCGGATTTTGAGGCCGAATGTGTGACTTTGTAACCAAAAGCTGGTAACTGTTTACTTTATTTTATGTAACTAATTAAGTTTCAGCAAGACGTTTATCACCTCTAAGTAATTCCTGCATTTCTTAAAAGAAAAATGTTAAATATGAAGCGTTTAAGTTGAACCTGTGATTAAACTTGAATTTGTATCACAATAAAAAGATACAGCAACGTTAGCAATATCTTCACTGATATTGAAGAGGCTTTTGATAAAGTTTGTCGTCTTTTAATTTAAAAATAAATAAATAAATTTGGATTTCTACATAAAATGATTTTTTCATACTTTTCAGATTGTCGTTAATATGTTTAATGCTTGCACTACACTCTCTGGAAGTTGTCCAAACTGAAGTTCAACTGAAGTCGGCCGAGGTCGCCGACTTCCGAGTAGCGGCCACACTGCCACAAATTTCATATGCCGTCCGGACGGCGGGCGTGAATGACCTATGCACGGCGGCTGCTGTCATGTACAACTGGCATATTTGCGCGCGATCGAAAAATGTGCCAAATAATCGCAATTTTTAAATTATCATATTATTTTGAAAGTCTATGTGCTTGGTCATCCGTTAATAAATTACCATTTAGCATTAAAAAATGTCATTTTATAACCTATTCTAGAGTAATAGCACCGATAAATTTTGATTATGAAATGAATATCTATGTGCTTCATTGCACGTACATAAATGGTAACCATCTTAGGTGTTATATTTTAAGCAGGAAACGGATTCTATAAATTTATGATATAAAGAAATCATATGCAATGCACTCTCTAAAATTTTTAATTGAGGAGCTCAAAGGTATTGTGTGCATTGTATAATCACTTAGTGCGCAGCAGTGGCGTAGCCAGGATTTTGTCAAGGGGGGGGGGGGTGTTTGAAAAGAAAAAAGGCAAGATATATAATTTCTATGTTCGAATCTGTATTCGAAATTGCAAGCCGTAAATCATTCTATGGACACGACAGTCGTTAAGAGACTGAGAGAGTACGTGATTTGCGTCGCTACGCTTGGCACTCTTGGAGCTGTCACAGAAATAAATATAAATTTTAATAACATAATTTTATTTCGCTATATTAGTGGTAGTTGATTCTTGTTGAATCAAAGTCATATACTTTTTGTCAAATAATTTTTTCTCTAAAGTATGCTTATCTGGTCTGGTTGGCAAATAATGCAACTGACTCAATTTTAGTAGAAAATGTCCAACAAATATTTCTCAAATTCCTGTACACGAAGGAATATAAATATAAATAATTTTTATTTTCTACAAGGTATGCAAGGTATGCAAGGGATATTACTACATTGAAAAGCGCTTTTTAAAGTTGCTGATAGAGAATATATAGAATCCGGAGATTTTAATGTATGTGTGCCACCTAATTAACAGTATCTGCATTCCAGAGTATCGTATGCAAAAACAGCAGTATTGGACAACTTTCTAATAAGCACAGCTATTCGACTTTTTAATTATCTGTCGGATAGTATAGAATTGTTTTCATCGCAGTTGGATAATTCATTATAATATTAAAATAGTTTTGCTTATGGTTTGATGTGTGAGAAAATGTTGCAGAGCACTGATATAGAAGAGTAATTATATCAGTGGCGTAGCTATGGTGGGGCGGAGGGGGCGGGCCGCCCCGGGCGGCACTTGCTTGGGGGCGGCATATTCGCGATGGGATTGTCCAGTGTGATTCTGAATGCACTAAAACATATATAAATCCACGAATAACAAGAGCTTTATAATCACCAATTTATTATTTTAAGAAATGCTGATTTTATGACCCTGCAAAAAATATATGGGGGGGGGGCGGCAATTTTAAGGATCGCACTGGGCGGCAAATACCCTAGCTACGCCACTGAATTATATTAACATATATTTTGCTATAGTATATGGATTTTATCTCTTTTGTGCTGCGTATTTTGTTTGGCTATTTAATACAAAAAAATATAGTTTTTACTTATCATATTATATATGTTTTAACTTGTGTACATACTTTTTATTAAGGTCATAAAATAATGATATAAATTACGCTTAACTTGTCGCCATTTAAATGATTATAAAATCACTTAAAGCTATAAATAAAAACTATTAAAATGTTTTGAAAATGAATTGTATATATTTTTAACGTTGGTATTTATGATTTTTTTTATAGTCATCGTATTTCTCATTCCTGTTTTTAATTACGGTAATTACATTGGTAAGCTTACGCAATATGTATAAAGCATACAATTATACAACGCCCCCTTGCCATTTTGTGGGTTTACTATGCAATCTTTTCACTTTTTCTATTGAAATGCAAATTAATTGCGTTCCTCATTTATTTTGCATTAAAGGAAAACGGTAACCCACGCTTTGTTTTATATATATATATATATATACACACACATATGTATAGAGAGGTAGAACTAAACTAAACTCGATCTATTTTCACCATAGTTCTGTGTTAACGGTGCCTTTTAATTATATATTTCGCTTATGCTAGATAAAATTGATAAAAAAATTCTTGCTCTTTTTAAAAATCAGTATAGCGATAGGCGCTTTACCGTATCGTTTTTGCAGAACAATTAGCGTGTAACTAATTACGTCTCCTACACACGTGAAACAATGGACACAACCGAACAAATCGCCGGTGAATTACTATTACTACGATTCTGTTTTTTTTACTCATGTAATTCAAAGCTGTCGGATCGCGTGCGAATTTGTTTAACGATCTGTAGAATGACGGATCACGTGTCGATGATTTTTTCGACGTTTCAATTCTCGCCTTTGTGTCGTTTCAAAATCGTTTCATTTTTGATGGATCGACGACGTATTTTCCCTTTGTCTGCTGACTGAAAGTCTTTTGTGTTTTCGTTCGTTTCGCAAGGTGTTTTTGAGTAATGACACGAAATTGCAAAAGTGCACAAGGAATAGAGAAAGATTCACTGCACTTCCGCGTTCAACGTTCGTTTGGGCGATAATTGTATTGCAAATATATATTGCATATGAATAATTCATGTGCATTACTGTAACGTGTTTTTTATTACATTTTTTGATAGTTAATTATAACTTTACAAATGATTTGGAAACATAGTTGTATTGCTACTGTTTGTGTAGTTAGATCTAAAAATAAAAATATTGACAAACATTGATTTGATTCAAGTAAATGTGCAATGTATTATTAATGCACAGTTTTTAATAATTTTTTAGGGATATTCATACATTTGTTATTATAGTTTTAAGAAGAATGATAATTTAACTGGTGTGATAAAGAACTACAAATATTTTACAGCAATATCTAATTTTTGGATTTTTTATTAATCGAACATTAGATTTTAAAAAAGTTCGGAAACTGAAGTTGGATCACCCTGTATTAAAAACAAATTATGGTTTCACGCAGATTAGAAGTATACTGAGATTTTTGACTGCCACTAGGAAAATATGACAACGTGACACTAGGCAATATTGAAAACTAGTCGTTTGTCGATCGACAGCGACTCGTCTTTCTGTAAAGAGAGTGAATCTGAATTTGTGCGAATACTCTGAATCACTTTCAGATCATCAGCATATAATAAATATTCCAAGCTATAAATTATCGCATGCATTTTATTATAAAAAACAAAAAGAACAGAGGACCTAGATCAAATCCCTGTTGTACTCCAAAATAGTGATTCCAAATAAACATCCGAAAAAACGATTTATGTTTTTAAACAAATGTTGAAAGTTTTAATTTAAAAAAATAAATATGTAAATGTTTGTTTAAAATTATGCAAAAAAATATTTTGTATAATTTTAAGCAAATAATTTTTTTTTTAAACAAATTAAATTGCTTATAAATATAGTACTTATGGTAAAAATAACCAGAATTATACTCTATTTGCGTTAACACAGTCAGTTTCTTTATACTCTTGCATTTTTTACCTTTATCACTATCACAAGTGATAAAAATAAAAGTTTTTTTAACAAATTGTTATCAATACTAAAAGATAAGAACTTTTAAATACGTAAATGATAAATATAAAAAATATAGTAATGATTTTAATTTCAATAAATATGTTCGAAATATAAACAGGAATAATGATAAGTATATCGAACGTATGCCCTTAGCGTGTTTTTTAGAGATAATAGTAGGGACGTAAACCCAAACTTGCCTTCTCAAACTTGAAATTAATAGCTCTCGAACTGACTGTGTTAACGCAAATAGAGAATAGATAATGAAATGCACGAAGGAAGTATGTATAATATTATATTTGAGAATACATTATAAATAATGAAAAATTAGGGATAAATACATTGTAATAAACTAAAACAAATTTATTGACCAGAAAAATACATATGGATTATTATTTTATACATGGCCAAAATTTGGAGGGAATTTTTTAATAATATGTATAGAACTTCGAATTTTCGTACAAAAATTATTTGCAAAGCTAAAAACACATTCATTGGCGGTTGACGTTGGTTTAATTTTTAATAAGGAATTTATAATTTTTCGAGATTTCGTATATTCAAATAATTTAAAATCTTTTTGAAGAAATGATTCCTCGGAAACGTCTTTTATTTTGAAACAGTCATATAGGGTGATATACTTTTATGCATTTCCATAATAATTAAAGAATCATTTTTATGAGTTGAGGCAATGAAGCAAATAGCTTCGCTTAGTAATTTATTTATCTATTTTACGCGTTATTTATAATTTCTTAGAAAAAGTTAATATTCTGTATTTAATTGAAAAATATTCTAGAGCGCCGGTTTTCGATTTTTTTAACTGACCGAAAAACCGGTTAATCGGTTTTAACTGGTTTAGAAGTCCTATTCAAGAATAAGCAAAATAATTTTATACATTTCACTAAAATCAAGCGCATTTTTTGGCAAAATTATAGTCACATGTTGTAACATATTGATTGGTTTACAGCGTAATTTTTGGTGTTACTTTTTTGTATTTTCCAGATAAAATAGCAATATACTATTTATATATCTAATTTATTTTTTACCTATTTATAATTTAAAAATTAGATAATTCATAAGCTTAATTATTTTGTAGTTAGAAATATTAATTTTAACAATTAAAAATGAAATATTTAAATGATCAAATTAAATCAATTTACATTACTAATTGATGTTTCAAGGATTTAGTGGCTATTTAAAGTCTCAGCGTTGGCTTTCTAATATTTTAAATATACTCTTATAAAGTACATACAATTAAATCGATTGCTTTAATATATAATGTTCAATAACATTGAAAATAAACTGTTTTTGTGAATCATTTCAATTAAACTGAAATACATAAATTAAAAACAGCATGACTAACCATTGGATAAAAATAGTACGTCAAGTCATTCTCGTTCTTTAAGGGGACTCCAGCTCAGAAAGTGAATTCCTGGAAGCGATCCTTTGTTAAATATATTTATAGACGTCTCCTGAAAATGCAGATGCAGGTACATACTTTGAAATATTTCCAAATGCATTTATTTATATATATATGGTCAAAGGTATAATTTAATCACAGATTGTTTATAAACCGATCGTGGCTTAGTTTTTATGCAATTAACAGAGTGGTTTAAAGAGAAGGTTGTTTGACCGGTACCGTGAGACGGCTATGCGAAAGGGAAATCAGTACAAAGATTTTATTACCATGATAGATAATACAATGTTATATGTGTATCGAATCAAGCGCACACACATAGGAAACACCTGTATGGAAAACTTCTTCCGTGGTTTGTCATGATGACCACCGTGAAAATGGAAATTAGGTTGTTACGGATTTGGTTAGCAAATTTTGATTTCTACTGGTGTGATTGATCGGTATTGTATTTTAATTGAGATATTATTATTCATTAGAAAATAAAAAATTTGTATGGAATCTATAGCATCTATACTATGCCTTGTATAATATAATTTTGATATAATTTGCGTAGCTTGTGAATATGAGCGAGACGAAATTATAATTTTGCAATCTCTATCTGGTTTCAAAACAGAAATGACTGTACATGGCATAGTAAAAAACGACCATTACATATTTGTAAATATATCCCATCAATTATATGGGAAACTGATGATTATTAAATGGGTGACAGTTTGATCAATAATTTAGCAAATAAGTAAACATTTTTAAAAAAAAATTTTTCTACAAACTCATTTTTATTTTTATGTATAAACATAAAGTAACCGTCACCCAAATAGCACGTCCACAAATTACCGTGTTATTGGGGGGGTCTACTGTATTGAAAAAAAATCATACATTTATGATAAGCTTATTCAATTATTTAACTAATAGCTTCCTTTTTTAAAAACAAACAATTTTTGATAATAATATATAATATTTTATTATAATAAATATCATCATGGGATTTAAGTTGCTTTTATTAGTTCAAAATTTCCAGAGATTTATAGATAGTGTTACACATAAATGATTGATGGTTCAGTAAAGAACATTATAACAGATTTTTGGAGAAAATTATGGAGTAAATAAAATTATATGGCGATTTGTTGCGTAGTTTTTGCGACAATTTACGGCAAAATTCTCAGCACATTTTAAGCTACGTTTCAACATTTGCACCCACATCTTTTATTCAGCGTTTATCTGTGGTGCAATCTACAATACAGCGAGACACCGTGGAATTATTCGTTAAGGTCTCCAAGAATGGATCTTGGTATATAGTACAAAGAATGGACGTGATGCAACAATAATTTAAAGTCTATATAAATTCTAACGATTCGTATTGTGCTAAAACGTACAGGTGTACTGAAATATTGTAGAATTGCTACAAATTTAACTATATCATATCAATATTTTATATAATCACTTCCTATATAGATCGCTTATCTATTTAATGTACTGTATATAGTATATCTAAAAAAATATTATTTACACCGATTTATATTTGAGATGATTATCGCCTTGCGTCGTGTGAGCTTTTTTTTGGTGTTATTGTTACGTTGCATTTGAAGTTTTGTAATATAATAGACGACGTTCTTTCACTTCGTTGTTTAGTATCTCGTAACATAGCAAGAATTTCTACCGCATTTTTATAGTAATATATATGTATTCAAACAGGCCATTGTAATAATTGCCGATTCATTAAAAATAAACGTTTGCTATCAAGTGTAAAAAATGATACAAATTAGATCTAATATCATTTAAAATGCTATAATGATATTATTATTATAATTTCAATCAAATATATACAAAATTAGTTTTAAAGTGAAATTTTTCGCTATCGAAATATTAATTATTATATTAAAAATTAAAAAATATCCATTCTAACATGTAATTACTTTCTAATCAAACACCCAATAAACCCTAAATAAATTAAATACAAATCTATTAAAATTTACATATAAAAGTGAATTAAAATAAATCATATACATTTATAGTATTACTATAAAAGTATATTTTAAGTGTCATTTCAGGATATTACAGAGTAAAATAGATGAAAGTTGTATCATAAAATATGTAGTCAAATTATTAAGGTTCAGTGCAAAAAACATCGTTCAACGCGTGTTCATCATGTGCTATTAAATTTCTGGCCTGTGATTATTCGATTGCCTTGAGGGGTGCTACCGGTATGTGAAAATACACGGGGCTATGTTTATTTTCGAGTATAATATATAATCGCTCCTTAATAATATATTGTGTTATACTTTATTTGCGCTAACACAGTCAGCTAGAGAGCTATCCATTTCATAATATATTATTAAAATAATTATCTTTTAACTGTTATTATTTTTGCTACTAGGCCATCATACTTTATTGGACAAATTTATAGAAATTATTATTTTTTTCTATAAATGTGTTAAAAAAATAAACCGGATTAATGATAAGTATATCGAACGTATGCTTTAGAGTTAATAATATGAGTGTAAACACAAATTTGCCATTTCTTTCTCAATTATGAATACTGATGAAATGGATAGCTCTCGAACTGACTGCGTTAACGCAAATAGAGTATAGATATATTAAGGTCGCAATAGCGTTCCGTGCGTTCTTGCCTGGTAAATCAAAGACGGCAACAGACTCGAATTTTATTTATAAAAATGCATTAATATTAAAAAGCTGCCACACGCTGCAAATTTACATTTATTGCTTCTAAATTATAATTCAAGATTTATTAATACAGATTTCACCGATTTTCAGACTGAAAAGTCCGGTAATTTTAATAATTACTTGTAGGTTATTATTATGTCAGTTGTACACGTTTGCTCTATTGTAACGCATTGGGCTCACGCTTATCAGATTACAATGCAAGATTAATAATAATATAAATATGTTGTATATATTATAATCTTATTTTTTTATTTCTAAAATTAATACTGTTCATTTTAATTGAAACAATTGTTATATTTTTATATTTGCGCCTGTTCTTATCTATAACTCAAATTATACACGCTTATGTTTTTGTGCACTGACACTGAAAAATAGAGTATAGATAGCATTGTTAAGGACGGAATAGCGCAGTCTTTAACGTCTCGGGCGGCACTTGCTTGGGGGCGGCATATTCGCGATGGGATCGTCTAGTGTGGTTCTTAACCCTGAATGCACTAAGACATATATAAATCCACGAATAGCAAGAGCTTAATAATAACCAATTTATTATTTTAAGAAATGCTGATTTTATGACCCTGCAAAATATGTATGGGGGGGGGCAATGCTAAGAATCGTCCTGGGTGGCACATACCCTAGCTACGCCACTGGTCTAGTAACTTTAGGGTTGCGGGTTCGAGCCCCGGCAGTGAAACTTATTATAATCTTTTGATTATTAGTTGGCACCGATTCCCAGACTTTCTACATGTAGCTATTCATTATATCTTATTTACTCCGTTGTAATGCATTGGGCTTACGCCTGTTAGGTTACAATGGAATATTTAAAAAATATATATATATAAAATTATATGCATTTGAATACATTTTATTGGTATACTATCAAAAGTTATTTACTGTTGTTTATAAAATGTAAATGAAACATAAAAAATGATATCATATATACAATTTTTTAGATGTTTTAGGCACAGCTATTAAATTAATAAAGGGTAACTTTGGCAATGTTTGTGTATGACCAAATCGTAAACTTTTTTTAAATATTATTATTTAATTTATATATAAATAAATAGCAATTAATATAATGAAACATATATCCAAATTTGTATTATATGTTTGTAGTATTTTTTACACCCTGTTAACGCCTCGGTCTAACGCTTGCTATGTTACAGCGGTATATTCATATAACAATGAATAATATAAAAATAAATATTATTTAAGTTAGAGTCAAATATATATATATGTTAATTATATGTATTTAAGCTAAATGTGGTCGTAAGATAAAACAATAAAAGCAAAACATACATATAAAGAAAAAATTTATATGATAGTGTTTATTTATAACCTAGCTACGTTAAAATATATTCATTCGTTAATAATATTTTTTTAATACATCTGTATTATTATATAAAAAAAACTTTAAAATCCAATCAATTCAATTGAAGCACATTTTAAATATTTAATATATATATACATATGTATATGAATTATCTACAACTATACTAACATCAATATTTAAAGGCATGTCTAATTATTAATCATATAATCCTCTGTCCTTTAACCAACTTTCTATTGTAATTAATTCATTATTCAAATTAATAGCCACTCCTAAAAATATGACGAGATATAGTCAAAGAACTTTAAACATGTTTTGCTGTATAAAATATGTGATTCTCTGACTTTATATGCCTACAAAAATGTATACTCAATATGGGTTGCAAACCGATCAAATTAACAGTTCCCTTAATTAAAACGTTTAAATATAACCCGTTATCAATACTATCTTTATTGTATGTATGTAACAGTTGGGGCTTTATATATTATACATGATACAAACAAAACAATATTGATAAGAGCTGCAAAATATGATAATACAAAAACGTCTTACTTGGATCGTATATCCATCAGAAATCCATCGACTGCTGAAAAACTTGAGTAGCTTGTTCCTCCTGTATTCGGCAAGGCCGAGTCCTCTATCGTCCATCTTGAGGTCCTGGGAGCCAAAAAATCACCAAAATTTAAACTTTGAATTTAATACTCAGTCGACTGAGATGAGATATGAGCACAGTGTTTTCGAAAAGTTGCGGGTTTTTCGTTAATTGTCACATTGTTTTCGAGAGCGTTTTCGGCGCACAATGTTGCCGAAGTGTGCGCCGGTGGAAACTGAGGAAAAGTGCGGTGCTCGACGCGAGTGTTGTTGTGCTATGTTTGTGTGTGCGTTGGTCGTTACGTCAAAATTAAAACGTGGGGCCCAATTACTGGGCGCTTACGCTAGTTAATCGGCGGAGCGATAAGCTAGAAACAAAGCGAACCGAACAGAGTTTCATTCTTTGGTTGAAGGGATGTTAAATAATAGTTATCATTGTATGACCAATGTGGGACAAGGGTGAATAGGACTACTGCATAAATACATAAATATAGAGACATTTGGGGGGGGGGGCAGGTGAGATCTTTGCCCCCCCCCCCCTTGAATTTGGTCATTTAATGAACTACTAGGAATTTTATTAAAATATAAATATTTAAAAAAACCACCAGTGACTGAAAAACTTTTGCCCCCCCCTTGAAAAAATTTAAATATCGTTTCTGGTTCTAAACCATAAATTCTCGACTTATTCCTAAAAATAAAATTTAATATAAAAGTTTCGAATCTATTCCGAAAATATTTTTTTAAATATGCTATTTCAGTGAAATCATATCGGAATACATTTCACCGGTAGATATATATATTTACCAGTGAAAATATAATTTATCTGGCATGTGCTAGTACAATTATACGATTTCAAATTTTCCATACGTAGTAATATAATCATTTACATACTTATCACTAGTGAAGTCCAAATATTTTTTCACCAGTAGATATATATTTCTACTAGCGAAAATATCATTTAACTGATAGGTGCTAGTGAAATTATAAGTTGCTCTAAAATGTCTATGTAACTCAATTTGACAGTTGCGAAACGTACATTTGCGGTTCAAAGCCAAACTTACTACACTTACCAAACTTACCAAACCAAACTACACGAATTAAGCAACGAAAGTTATAAAACTAATTACAGTTTTATAACTTTTATTAAGTCAAGTCCAAAATATAAACTAAGCCAACCCATTTCTCAGGGGAAAATATGCGGAAGAAGACAGACAGATGTCTCATTACTCATGTTGCTCAATAGTTTATCTGCAGTTCGATATTACACTATGCTTTAAAAATATGATAGCTATCCTTAGCGATATTACTACTGACTTATTATATGAGAGTATTGGGCAAAGTATGTTAAAATCGAATTTTGGTCGCGATTTTATTGCTTTTGACGTGAATTTTTGACTTCTGAGAAGTGATAATAATTTTTTGCGCTCTCCTATTGAGTAAAATTCGGTTTATATGATCCTCAATTATTTTTTAATAATATTGTAAGAGTCTACTATGAATGCTAGATAACCGAGCGTTTCTTTGCGACGGCACGATTTTATTGCTTTTGATGTGAATTCTAAACAGGGCCCCCTTGAATTCAGCTAGAAAAATGCTTATCATTTAATAAAATAATATGAATCTTAATGATATGATCACACCAAAATGAAAAAATTATCAACCCATCCCTTAGAAAAAACTTTAATGACCCCCTGTTTATAGTCAAAGAATGTTCATTTAATTTACCGAAAGTTGCATTTGATACACCTATATTCTACAATAGAGCAAAGAATTGGATTGTGAATAAAGCAAAAATTGCATTATCACTGAAGTAGAAGAAATTGCTCAAAATCAAATCAAACTATAGCGCAAAGAATTGATAAGATTTTAAATGAAAGTTGTTCAACGCTGAACATGGTTTCTGGGAAGCTTGTGTATTTCTCACTGCCTTTGGATGAAACAACAGATATTAAAGATAAAGATCAACTTGCCATTTTTATTCGAGGCGTGAATAGTGAAATTAATGTGACTGAAGAATTTTTGGATGTTATGAGTTTGAGAGATATAACTAACGGGAAAAATAGAAATGCATCCATGACTATGGACTAAATTTAACAAATCTAACTGGTAGCACCCCAGATGGCGTAACTTCAATGATCGGCAAGAATTATTATAGCTGTTGAATTCATTTTTTAACATAGAAATGCCATAACAGTAAAACTCGAATTTTTTGGAGCTTTTCATTTGCATTGGTTTTTGCACATGGAAAATTTTTGTGCCTAAATATTTAATATATACCATGTGATGCCAGTTGTTGTTAAAAAAATATTTTAAGCATCGTCAGTTTCAAAATTATCTTCAAGAATAATTTACTTTTTTACTCAAAAATTTGATAGTTAAGTAGCGGAAATTTTGGAGAAGCTAATTTTTTTATGAATAAAAATTATCTGAATGTGCCTGAACTATACGTTGAACAATTTTCTAACATACTTTAAGGTGAAAACAAATTGCTCATAGATTGTTATCAAAATAAAAAGAATTTATAGCAAATTAAAATTTTATGAAAGTCAGTTGAAATCAATTTTTTTACTATAAATATTATTTTTTCATTATAATATAAATATTACATATGTTTTGTTTAATTTAATATGTGCGGTCCACAGTGTGTTCTTATTTTTGGTTTTGGCCCACTAAGCCATTTCGGTTGGACACCACTCCTCTACACTTTATTTGCGTTAACACAGTCAGTTCGAGAGTTATACATTACATCATTATTCATAATTGAGAAGGAGATGGCAAGTTTAGGTTTACGCCCCTACTATTACATCTAAAACACATGATACGGATATACGTTTGATATATAACCGCTCTCGAACTGACTGTGTTAACGCAAATATAGTACATATATTTGCTTCAGAAGAAAATTACATTTAACCGAACAAATATGAAAATTTCGGTATTTAAAAGGCTTAGCCACAAAGGGTTAATGATGTGCTTTCTTAGGTAAATAGAGATCGAAGTAGAGAACAGTTTGTATTCTGCCAGATTTTATAAAAATAATTTCGAAATTAGAGTGAGTAGAAATTTAAAGCATCTTAAAAATAACTTTTTGTATGAATTTAAATTGCTTTATTTAGCAACTTGATCAGATATTTATGATCGAGTATACTGTATAAATAATTATACAAAATACACAGATACTATGAGTGCTTTAATTTATGAGAATATTAAACAACAAATCCAATAATCTTGAAAGTCTATTTTTTATAGTTTCTGTACATTGATGGAAAACCCAAACCTGTGTGAAGTCATGTGTACTATGACAGGAATATATTTTTAATGTTGAACCGTAATTAATTGAAGATTTTTGCATAAATTTGGACTTTCGTACAAATCCTTGGTTTCTTAATCGGGTGAATCATTGCGGTTTTCCAAATGCTGAGGAAATACCAAATGACAAAAAACCCGGTAAAAATGTTATTAAGTTAATGGATGGTATTTTATACCGTAACATTTTTACTTTTTAATTTTGCAATAATCTACAGAATTTCAGATGGGAAAACTTTGTTAATTGATGTTCTATCAACCGCGGATATTTCGATTTCGTTTGATTGGATTGATTTTAATTTTACATAGCCAAACAGTTTTGACCCTGAAATTTAACATAAAAAATATTTTTTAAATGCAATAAGTAATTATGATTCATACATTTCATATTATGCGCCACAAAAAGGTGACGATTCATTGGATTGGGACGTAATGTTATTATGTTTATCCCATTGTAACGCATTGGGCTAACGTCTGCTATTTTGCTATGGAAGATTAATAACAAATAAATATGTAATTGAGGTAATAATTCTATGTGACACGTTTAAATATAATAATTTGCCTTTTGTTTTCAAGTCTTAATATGATAAGAAATAACTCGAATCATTAATACTTCCCTCATGGGTAATTTATGTCGCTATGTCATGAGTGGAGCATCTATAGCACCTTTGTATGTGTTATGGCAGATCAAATTTATCCAAATTTAGCAATGCAAGAACCAATTTAATATAATTCAAGCTATTTATATTGATTAAAAATATCATAAAGAATAATTCATTTTATAATTAACATAAATAAAAATATTGACTTCTTATTTGTATGTAATTTTATTATATCACAACCGCCACTGGTAACTACTACTTAAAAAACCTATGAATTAAGAGAGATGAGGAGGGTTTGTCACAATTGAAAAATATCTGTTAATGTTCCGTATTCCATGCCATTATAGTTACATAATTACCACAATTAATTTAGCCGCTCAGAGAAATATTGCACTATATTTTCTGCAAAATGTATTAAATTTAAAACATCATTTAGCTTTTCTGGCAATCGAAAAAGGATTAAATAAAACTGTGCTATTATTACTTCTAGCGTGGGAAGTATCGAGAGGTATTGAATTCATCGAATTGTTGGCACCACTAGATGGTTATAAATGCAAACAGTTACTTATGATTATATAATAAAATTAGATATATTAAAGTTTGCATATATGTACATATATTATTTAATTTAATAGACAACGCCTTTGTGATGTTCGCGAGAATATTAATTTACTTAATTATATTATAATTCAAGCTTACACTTAATAGCGAAATAATTGCAATATAACCCACGGTATACAAATTTAATTAATATTATATATTATGATTGCACAATAGTAATTAACACGTGCATCGCTTCGAATGGCTTTAAGATAACTAAATAAATATCTTTGTGTACGAAACTCTATATATTTTAAAAATTGTAACAATAATTATAACTTTGTTGTGAATTATAATAACACGTTGATAATCGATTAATATATTTGTTCCAGCTTCACAATCAAATTAAACACTGTGCAAATGTAGTAATCTAGTGTGTATAAAATAGGCTTTGATAATGACTGTCATTGTTTCGAATGTCGAAACGTTGCGAAGTCATTGAATGATATTTTTTTTGGGTTAGCAATTCACTGGAATGTTTTTGATTTTAATCTTTGGTATTTCGACAAATGATTGTTAACTACTATGATGACAATGGTATTATGTTAATTGTTCATGCTATCATTGATGAGTTGATCTGCTGAATGAACTATATTTCAATTAAATAACTTTGAGATTGCTGTTTCTCATATTTTAAAGCCAAAAATGTGACATTTAAATAGAATATCAAACAACATTCTAAGACAAACGGAAAAAAATATGTGATAGGGAATTGGTGTAAATATGAAACTAAGCTTATTACATTAATTGGTATTAATAAAATATTCGAGACAAAATGTATGTATTATATTGTTGATTTTTTCAATGCTTATATTAGCAATTCTGTTTTTGTCAATGATTCGTTCGTAAACTAGGAGACACATTTCGTATTTGATATTAATCTAAATAAATAAATCATAAAGAGTTGATACTTTTTGATGCAAAACTCCATTTTAATGTCATTAGTGTATTTTTGTTATATTTTCTGCTGTCATATATAATATTCAAGGTGAAAATTTTGCCTCGTCACTGCTTTAAATATATTTTTAAAAATATAGTAAATATAATCAGCTATATGTTCATTAAGTTTTATTTTTAAGAAATCTAATATAAATGTCAAATATATTCAGTAAATGATTCGTGGTGATGAAGTGTTGAGTATTCTTTGGGTAATGTTTGAATTCATTTAAAATCGACTAGAATGATAAACTAATGGTATAATCGATGACTAATACCTAAAAGAAACTCAAACAAACCTTAGTTTTTTTTACACAAACCGAATTAGTGATTATTATACAATTTTAATCAGCAACACAGACATGTTTTCCTAGTTTTTCCTGATCTAACGGATTAATACCGTGATGAACAATTAAAATAAAATTAAGTTAGGTCATAAATATATTGATTGTAAGCTGAAGTATTGGTTTATAATTTAAAAAAATAATATCTGTATGGTGTTTTTACCTTGTTGTAACGCATTGGGATAGCCACCTGTCATATAACAATGGAAGAATATAATAAATATATCTGTGCAACAAATATTTCAATAAAAAATAAGTTGCAAAAATACACGGTGTGTCAAAAGTAACTATACAGTTTAAAAAATAAATATTTTTTTATGGTTATATATTATTTAATTTTTATTTTAGATTCTAAATACTTAATCTTGGTAAATATTGAATGGAAAGGTATTCGACAGAACAACGTGTAAAAGTCATTGTATTTTACTCTGAAAATTCGTAATTTTTATCAAAAACCTGGGATATTGCATTTAGTTTGGAGTTTAAAGGAAAAAAACAAAGGGCATCAAGTATACCTAACCTGCATCAGAATTAAGTTACAATAAAAAAATAAGTGTCAGGACCACCCATAATCCCTGCATCGAAATTAGTTATGCAAGACATGTTAAAAAGGTCATCAAATTTAATGATTTGTGTCCCTTGAATTTATTAACAATCCGAGCGATCTTTTACTTTACCAAACGGAAAGCAAAATAATGGAGCAGCTATGCATCTGCGCGCCGCGTTCGACCGTACCCCCAACAAAAAAAAAACGGTCAGCCCCGGATTTCATCGCCGAGCAGGTAGCGACCACAGTTTCTTTGAATTACAATATTCCAAAGCGTAAGCCTATAATGGACCATGACGTATTATAAGATATGTATGTAATATACAAAAACAAAGATTCTAGTTCTATCCCCAATAATCTACAATAGTCAAAAGAGCAAGGACTAGAAGTTACGTTGCACTCAGAAGCCAAAACGCTGCCATATTTAATCGCTTCCATTCAGAACTTAACTCGGACTACCACTTCGCTTCCGACTTGGAATATATGAGAGTTCAGCTGAACTCACGCCAAACAGAGATAGATCGAATCGACCGACGCGACCCTTAAAAACCCGTAAATATTTTTACAAAAATTCTAATAAACTGAAAGAGCTTTTTGTATACTTATTAACCATTTAAACTACATTATTATAAACATGGTGAGGGAATATTTTCCCGAATATTTTAATTAATAAATCTTAAAAAGGTAAAATAATTAAACAGCAACCAGCACATTGTAAAAATCTGTATATCTGTAAAAATAAATTTTACATATACACCTAGATTTTTTACATATTAAATTGTATTCAAAGCATTTTCCCATTTTATTTTAAATTCCTGTCAAACTTAATAAATAACTTATTATCCTCTTCTCTAAATCTCACACTTTTAACCCAAATTCTACTTGTATTAAGTACACATTCAATTGAAAAAGTGTTTTAATTGTTTTCAATAAATCATGTATGTGTAAAGTAGAAATACAAACACAAAATTATACATTAGAAACGCTCTCAAACAAGTTTTCTTACCTTTATGTAGTTAACACGAGTGTTCGATTTACGAACGCACCAAACCGGCATAAAGACAACACTGATAACACGTGTGTGCGATAGTCATCAACATCTCAAAGACGCGTTCAAATCACAGTGAAAGCGATCGAGACGATCGAAGGAAAATTCGGTCCGAGCATATCATTACGACCGGTCAGTTTCGACTTCCGTTTCCTTCTACGAAATTATACATAAAGGCGGCTCCACAAAATTCCCACGCGCCCGATACGATTACGCATCGTCTCGAACACTTTCGAAGACTTTGTCTAGTCCATCTTGTTTACGTAACAGCCCGTGAGAGGAGACTTTCCCGACTGGCAGACGACGAAAGAGTAGGCATTGTTATTGTGGTGTCGATGGATGTCCTTCTTGCCAAAAACGGTATATTCATTGAAAATAATCGTGACCGGAATGTCGGAAAAGAAATGCCGAGGCGTTGACTAATCCGATTGGAAATTCAGATTTGGATTTGCCTGTCGGCTTTCTTCTTCCTTTGAATCGCTTATTATCTGTGACGCTGAAACTGAAGTAGTGCGCCATTCAGATGCAAAATTTTTCATATTGTGGTTATATATTTAGCGATTTTCAACCCATATTTTCATGCAAATATTATTGGCGTCTTTACTTAATAGTCGTAAAACACAAAACATACAAATATAACAGAAAAATACAGTTAATTTTATGTTTTAAATAAAAATACTTCGAATCATGTTGTATGGTGTCAATGGATGATTATCGTGTACTACGAGCTGCCGCTGCCAAATCAAGCTATTAATTCCACTAAGTACTGCTAACAATTGTCCAAATTGAAAAAGACTAGAGTTGGCAAATAAAAAGGGTATTATAGATCACACGTTTATATAAAGGAGCGGCTGGATTACTTGAATTACTACCAAAACAACTTGGTTCCCCTTTTCGCTAACTAGTCCCAGAAATTCTTTGAGAGATGTTTTGCGTTTTGTGGACTTTGCAGCTAATATAGACGCAGGTAAAGCTAGTAACAGTTTATTTTATAAGCACATATGAATTACCGTTTATTAAAAAAAATGCTACATGCAATGAATTGTATCCAAATGCTTCTAGCAAAAATAAACTAAGATACAAATACGGATGCGATCCGAAATCCCTCTTTCAGAGATATCTGAGAAGTGTTATTGTGTTGTTAAATGTTTATTAATTCTCTCCAAGAACAAAGACTTCACTTTACTGGTATTCTATACAATGGAGCCATATTCGACGATGCTACGAACTAGCGTATCGTACAGAACCCAAATCAGCAATACATTGTTAAAGTGACACGCACACTAAACTAATACAATCGTATTGTAAGAGTTGACAACAAGTTACTGTGATATTATATTTTCTTTTTATTTATTTTGTGCGAAATGGGCCGAAATATTTACATTTATATCCGGATGTGATCCAGACGAAAAACCTTGAAACGAGCATTGCCGCTTCACCAACAAGCGGGAAGTGCAAGTTAACTTTTAAAGAATGTTTGAGAATGAATCATTGGATGTTTTTTGGATCAAAATGGGTGATAATGAGGAATATGCAGAATTGAGTGAAAAAGCTATTTAAAGATTGCTGCTATTCCAAACAATCTATCTTTGTGAACAAACATTCTCGAAAATGGTGTCAATAAAAAACTAAACATTTTTATTATTTAAATAACACAATTTCTGACAAGTCTAGGTTAAATAATAATAATTTATTCATGGAAGCCTCAAATCAGCGGTAATTGAGCACAATGGATCAGAATACCCTTTCGATTGTATCAACCGTCGTGATGTATGGGCATTGAGCAATAACCTCATTTATGTAACGTTTTATTTTAAATCTCGTATTCGAATCATGCACGATTGAAAACGGCTTTTGACCAACCTACAAAAAATGGAGCACTGTTGTTACATAAAAAAAAAACAATTAAATTCAGTCGACACATTTTAAATTTAGTCGTTCAGTTATTGATAACGTATTAAACCATCGCTTCTTATTAAATGTAAATATATACATATTGTATATAGCATGATAGACCAATTGTGTAAGTCTTTGACTAATACCTAAAATACTTAGGTTCGAATCCCAGATAGACGTTAGAGCAGGGTTCGGCAACCTATGACCCGCGGGTCACCAAGTGACCCGTTTGGTGATTTGAAGTGACCCATTTCAGTCTGCAAATATAATTTTTTTAACGTGTTACGATGTCACGACTAGACCACATATATGGTTGTTAGGACCAAAAATATTCACTGACCCGAATGGTCTTTTTAATAGTCACATTTTAATTATTTTGACCGGCATATGTATATATCGTATACTACAATTCATAAATTAGATTACAGTTCATCGACAATTCAACAGTTAATAAACAAATAAAGGTTCAAAAACAAAGATAAGACATACCTTACATACAATGAAGGGATTAAATTGACAGAAACAAAAAAAATATTTTAGTCAAGTTTACGCACGAGCGCGAGAATCTAAATATTACGCTATTAAGTCATAAACACCAGTAGGTAAGTTGTCCCTTTTGTCATACCAGCAGATACTAAACAATTAATTCCAATACCAAGATACCAATATATTTATATATAATATATGCCGTGAAGTGCGACCCGGGCATAAATAACATATACTTAAGTGCCTTGGTTATATAACTTGAATTAATTCATACATTTCGGGAGGATATTCAGCGTAATTGTTTAATTTTACCAGTCGTTTATTATTTTGTCAAATTACACCTATACGCCAGATCAGTAATTGATCGTGACAGCAAAAGGGGGCGTGCCCTAAATCTCACTCTGTATAAGCCGTGTATAAAAAGGCTGACCCAAGGATAGCTTTAAATTCGAACTTCCACTTGGAAAATGTCTATCGCCACCCTAAATCATCAATTCTTACAAGTAATAAATGAGCTTTATAGGCAACTTTACGTTACTGATCCATGAAGGTAATTTCGCACTGAGGTACCTGCCGGGTATATATGATCAATTTCAAAGAATAGTGGAAGGTTTGGAAGACAGGTCAATATTATTATATAATATTTGTTTCGCTTTATTTAGAATAGTTTAAAATGTTGTACGGTAGTAAATATAACAATTTACCTTTTAGGAGAAATTATTATTGAAGATAATCTTGAAATGAATTTAGTATTTGATACATATATATTAAATCGTGTGAACTGTGTTTATAAGAAACTAGCGATTTCAATCGCAGATTATGATTTGATTATAACAAAATATGTAAATTTTTGTTATTAAGCGGATATTTGCTAATGTGTTATGGTATAATTATGTAAACGGGAAGGAAGCCGATGCGGCCTTAAATTTTAAAACCAAAGCGAGTCAATTGCCTTTGCCTTGTGTTTTGTACTAAATTCAATGTTCTTGATATTTTTAATGCACACGCGACCTTAAAAAATGAATCTGGATGACAACGATAAGACACTTTCTTAATGTAATTATTTTAATTGTCTACATCCCTCGCTTATTCATTAATGAGTCATTGTACATTGTAAATTATTCTAATTAAGGAATTGCCAGTATGTATAGACATTTAACTGTGTATATATACGGGATTTTACTAAAGCTCAAGTCGAATACATTCTTGAGTCACGAGACATGAATTTTGTGACAAAAAGATATAATCTCCAAACACTTACCCTAGTCACGTTTCTCCGCAAAGATCTTCCACAACGGCGAATCGCACATACCTTGCTGAAGCATGAACTTGAATATAAACGTCAAACGTGTCTTTGTCCTGACACCTTTTATGCGTAGGGTATTTATTATATGCTAGACATAATGCAAGGATGTCCATAGAATACCGATGTTTTTTTCATAATCTTGCAATTGTATCTGATTTATCTCAAATCGCTTCAAATAATCAGTTTCAACTTGATCCTTGAAAGTTAAAAATATTTTATATACTATGATTTTAAAGTTAATGGATATACATATAATAGACGTACTGTTTGACTGTATAAAACAGTTCATAAATATTTAAGAAGAGAACAAATGAAATGTTTATTAATTTATTTCATTTAAAACAATTTAGTTTCATTTATTTGGTCTAGAATTAATTTATTGTTCGTTAGTTAACTAATTATGCATTATAAATAAAAATAAATTAGTAAAAATAAAAATAAATATCCATAAACTTCTTAAGAATTCATAAGAATTTTTCTCTTGAAAAGCGATAGTTTCGGATTATTATTGTATCGTTACCGAGCGTTCCCACTGCAACGGCGCCGCCACGATTTTATTACTTTTGACGCGAATTTTTGACTTCTGAGAAGGGATAATTATTTTTGCCCTCTCCTATTGGGCAAATTTCGATTTTAATATGCTTTATTTGTTTATCATTTAATGTAATTTTTTATACCCAGGTGTTTATAGACTTGGAGATCTAATTTCAACTTATACAAGTTCTTCGACGTTAATTGCCTTAGTTCCTTTAAGGATATTATGTCTAACGTCTTTCGCCTTTAAATGTGCCAGTCAATATTTTTTACCTAAATCACGAATTATATGTTCAGTGCTTTTACAACCCAAAATTCTCAAGTGCAAAATAGGACTTCTAATTTTGATGGCTAATTTGTGCTGTGCAATCCACTTGAATTCATCAAATTTAGGAACTTGTACTGTATTACATGTAGCTTTTTCTTCTTCCATTATTTTGTCATTTACGGAAAATAAATGTGCTGCAACTGGCATCATCTCTTAATTTGAAGAACATATTTAAATGGAAATTATGTGCTACTAAATATATTTAGACAATAATTTAAGCAATGGTTTAAAAACGTTCTGAAAAAATCATATTTGCAAGTATTTAGTAGGATAGACAAGAATTTTCCACAATTACTTACAGTTTTTTTCAGTTGAGTTTACGTATTCGAAATACACTATAACTAAGCTTTAATAGAATTTCATAATATTGATATAACACTAATTTAGATATTGATTTTAGTTTGGTGTTTTACTACTTACTTATGGGTCTTGATTGTGTTTACCCGGTTGCAACGTATTTTGTTAGCGCATGTCATCGTTACAGCGGAAGATTAGCAATAAATAAACATCATAAGCATCTCTTTGTCACAAAATTAAAATTATTTGAATATTCTATGATTTTTTCTAGTTTGACTTCACCAGTGTATTTATATTATTCAATCGCATAAGCATCCAACACAAATTTAAACAGGATATTACTCAATCCAAGGGAAAGTCTTACGAATCTTCGATAAGTTTCTCGACATTCTCGGAATGCCACAATCACGTAACTGGACCAAACGTATTTTCCAGAATAATCCAAGTTGCCGGTCAAGTACACGCGTCTTGTACTTATACGGAATACTAAACGGGTTAACCAATTTATTTAAAACAGTTAAGCAGCCTTTTAACTTCCTGCAAGCGGTCAACCGGCTGGTGGTCTTTGGGTCATCTGGACTTACGGTAATAATGCGTGAACGTTATTCAACCGATGAATAATAATCAAAGCTGCACTTATCGAATGACCTTGGTGCTGCACTTCCTATAAACTTAGCAATCACAAGGACACAGCAATAATTTAATGCGACAGGAAAAACAGGATGTTGCACTCACTGCCATAATTGCAAGAGGATATCGCGCAAACGTTAAGAAGCCATTTATATAATTGTATGGGTTATGGTGTTGTTATCTACAAAAAAGGAACGGGATGCACTTACGTATCACCTCATCCTTCCTATAATATACAACTCATATCCTTAAAAATAAAAAATACCACACATAGTTAATTAATGAGGTATGCGAAAAATCTTATCCTTAATTAACCTTTTCATAAATGTATGGTTTATTTGTTAAATTTCACTTGCAGATAACTAAAATTATTTTGTATCTTCTTAAGCATTGAGATTGCTCTATAATAAAGAAAGTCGCCTGCTAAAAAGTGACTGCAATATAAAGGAAGAATGCTTCTCAAAAAATATACAAATATAATGTTCTAATTGCTCTACGTCGTGATATAACAATTTGCTATGCAATTTTTTCGTCATTTATCATTACAATTTAAAGCAGGTCATGAAGCAAGGTGAGAGGAATTGAGGATATCCTTTTCGTCAGTGGCGCCCCGGAGACATTTTCGCAATATTTTTAAGTCGCCTCAACCTTGGCTTTAATCTCCTCGTTGATTTCTTGCCTTTTTGATGGAAGGAAATCCTATAAATGTCCCGAGGATGACTGCGCGTTGGGCTTAAACGACGATTTTTTATGTCCTGTCTAGATAGAATAGCGATATTGCGAAATTAGCTTTTGTCTAGAATCATGAGCACGAACTTTTAATCTCAAGATCTTTACGATAAAAAATATACTTATATATACTAATGCATCGAAACGTCAAATTGTGATTTTGAAATCGTTCTTTTAATCATTAACAATTTTCAATATCAGATGCAGAAAAATGTCGAAATTCAATTATAAAAAACTATTATTTATGATAACTTTGTTATCTTGGTCTCGATTTTGGCCACCAATTTTATGTTGTTTAAAAAAAACTTCTCAGATTAATACGAGTCATCGAAATTATCATTGACAAGTTTTGTTATTTCTGAAAAGCAATTATCTATAAAGTTCCAAAATATTGTTTAGCATGCACATTTGTTCGCCACATATCTTATTTTGTTATTTTTTAAAGGGTGCTATTTAAAAAGGAATTATTTTGAGAGATATGTGAATTTAAATAAATACTTTCTTCCATAAAACAAATTGTTTGTCTGTAATAAAGTAAACCTTCGGGATTTTTTTTCGGAAAAGGATTCGTTACAAAACGTTATTCATGAGGTGGTCACTGTTTTGACCAATGGTCGTTCGTTACCACTCGCCTGCACCTAATCTGTCCAACAGCAATACAACAACAATATAAATTTTGAGATGCCACTTTGTGCTAAACTTCTCTGTAACACTCTCTCTTTAAATGTGTGACATCATTTATGAAACCAGCTTTAGCATTTTTTTCTTTTCAATGCTATTTTTACTAAAAAATAGAAATTATTAAATCTATTTCTCTTTTTGGAATTTTTACAATAGTAATCTAAATTTAAAAAATAAATAAGGCGGCTGTTTTTCAACCCCCTCCCCCTTTGTTATAATATGTCATTTAGCCAGATTCTTATTTGTTTCACACTGTCACAATTCAACTGGCCACCCTGCTCTCCCAAATAATTTATGGAAGTTACTTAATGTTTTTAAGCGTTGTTCGGTAATACCCTTAAGTTATTTTTTTAATTAAAAATAAAAATAAATCACATGCAACTATATATATAACATATATTTTGTAAATATAACATGAAAATTATAATTGTTATTTATTAAATAATAATTAACCCTTAGACCGCCGACCGGTAAATTGTTAATTACTCGCTGTACGCCATGCGTTTTTAGCGATATAATTTTTTTGCTACTTACTCTGTTTAACACATCATTACAGCCAAAATACTCAATTTTTATATTTTAAAATTATATATGTATGATTAACATGGTTTAAAAATTCTAATTATATCAATAAACAAACATTTTTAGTCGTATTGTTGGAAATATGGAGTGAACAAAACTAAATCTATTCATCGGTCCGCGAGTTGGCTCGCGTACACACACCTACACACACATGTACGCGCGCGGCACTATACAAGCGAACGACAAGCAGGGTCATGCTCACACTGAGACAATTCTAATATATAAATCTGCAACGCATTTTTTCTTCGTCTGACCTACATCCTGTTATAAGAATTTACAAATCGACAAGATTTCTTTGATGCATACAAAATCACATATATCGTACACAAAAATAACCCTAATAACCAAACCGTTTGTTTTTGATCAATGGTGTTTGCAATTGGTTCTTGTTGAAGGTTGTCATATTTCTTTATATATAAAAATAATAAATAATAAAACTTGATAGCAAGATACGATGTTACATTTAACTATATATAATTATATGTATAATTTATAATATATACATATTCTTCTTCTTCTTCCACGGCACTACAACCGGTGATCGGTTTTGGCCTTTCCACCTAATTTCTTGTAGGGCTTCTAGATATATCTTGAGTTTTAGTATTTCTTCCGCTATTGTTTGCATTTTTCCTGGTTGTAATATTTCACATTCCAGCTTCCAAAATTGAAGTCCAATCGTTTATCTAGATTTCGATCGTCTAGGTCAGAGTGCGGCTCTTTGGCCCCTTAAGTGCGGCTCTGGCACAAATATCCACGGGCATTCGCACCAGATTTAAAAAACAAGGAAATATGGAGCTCTAAATTCGAACGTCTTTGTGTTGATTTGGAAAATTATAATAAAGGTTTGCTAAATTAATAAATAGATTTGGCTCTCAATTTTTTTTTAATCGTTGTAATGTACATATTTGGCTCTTTGGCTAATAAGTTTGCCGACCACTGGTCTAGGTCATTATGAATCGGGGCGGATTTATTATTTCTTTGTGATTTTTTCATAACTATTTGGATTTATCCACGTTGGTTGGTTTGCTCCATGATAGAAACCCTCCTCCTTTATCCGGGCTTGGGATCGGCAAGAGTGCAACATATCTACACTCCAGGCGGAATATGTAATATATATTACACACACACACACATATATATACAATAAATAATAAACTTTTCGACGATCGTGACGCATTGGGGTAACCTGTTAGGTCACGATGGTATTAATTTAATGTAAATAAATAGAACAAGTAAGATAAAATGATTCTACGACAAGGAATCGTTTTTTTTATTATTATTATTATTTAATATTTACTAAGAGTTAATATTGATATTTTATTAATTATATCTTATTTATATTTATTAATAAGTATTTAATAGTAATTATTATTATTATTATTTAATTATTACAAACAATAAAAACCAATCACAAAAACAGTTGACAATATTAAAACAGTCGAAATAACGTATAAATATATTCACAAGTATTTACAAATCACAATTATCATTGAAATATTGATGAGATAATTTAATTTCGATTCATAAATTAAAGTATAAAAAAACGAATTTCCGCGATGCGTTTGTGCTAACCCTAAAAGTGGTCTAAATAAGCACGATCGAAACCACGCGCGAAACACAAACGACTAAAATTAAGGCGTGACTTTATAATTATATATACCACTGTTTCATCGCAAATTCTATAAATAAAATCACTGAAATCGTTTACTAGGAACTCAAACTGATTTTTAAAACATATATTGCCAACTTTTACCTTTCCGTTTCTTTAAAAAACGAAGGTTTTAACGAGCGCATCATATCATGCGTTTGGCGTTAGACAGTAGATTTAGTTGCGCATCATATCATGCGCTTGGCGTTGAAAGGATTAAAATAATAGATGCGCAATTTAAAATAATTATTTTTTAAATATGGCAGCACTGCAAACATGCGCCTGACAGTTGTGAGATGACAGCTGAGGTTAAGTCGCTATAAATATGGATTTCGCTAAGAAACAATTGGAAAAATACGGTTGGACGGAAGGTAATATATTTTTTTTATAAAAAATATTGGTTTTATATTCTTAGTATATCATATTTATATATATTTGTAGGCAAAGGATTAGGAAAGAAAGAAAATGGCATGCAAATCGCATTAAAACCTAAACCGAAATGTGGTTTAGGTGGCATTGGACATAATATAGCCGACGAATTCACAAATCAATGGTGGCATCGAGTATATGACAATGCTGCAAGTAACGTAGAGGTAAATTTTATGTGTATTTAAAACGCTGAAAAAAACATGTTTAGTCGTTTATATTAAGGTGACCAGACGTTCTCCCTTTAAGAGGATTGTCCTTTGACTTCGAACAAAAATGTCCGATGTGACCTTTTTTAACTCCCGAAGCATCCTTTAATTAACAAAAATTTCTGAAATGACCTTTTTTATTAATGTCCTTCTTTGATATTTTCAAAATCTGGTCACCTTATTTATATTAAAAGTTATTTTAAAGTCAATAAAGATTATGTTTTAGATTAGTGTCAAAGAAAATGGCGAAGTTTCCAAATTTAGTACAAAAAAAGAAAAATCTTCATCTGGGATTCAAGATAAAACAATTTCAAAGAAGAAGAAATCTAAACCATCGTATTTTAATAACTTTGTGAAATGCGCTACTTTATCGAACGAGAAATATGAGGAAGTTAAACATAAAAAAGATGCTATTAGTGATGCTGTGATGGAAAATAATAATGAATCTGATACTGTGATACCAAAACTTACGGATGAAGAGTTGTTTGCTGCGTGCGAAGGAAGAACGGCTCATAAGTAATTATCTACAAAATTGTGCTTTTAAGCGTTCTAATAACTATTAGCTTTATTTTTTAATGTTTTGTTCTCAAAAAGTCAACATACTTTCTAATTGTATTTTTATTATTGATTGATGACTTTTTGAAGGAAAATAATGATATGCTTTGTAGTGTTATTTAATCATTTTATTATTATTAATCTTATTATAATAATTAATTTTTATTTTTAGGGGAGCTCGGCATGGTTTGAAATCAAGTGGCAAATTAGCAAGAATTGAATATCAAGAAAAGTTATTAATGGAAAAACACAAACTTAATAAAAAAGAAAAGAAAACAAAGCAATAGAAAATTAAAAAATACTTTCATCTACATTTTGCAAGACTGATAAAAAGATAAATTGTTATTTAATTTCAAAACTAAGTTATGTTTACTAACAACACCTTATTGAAAAATCAACTGAAAGTATTTATAATAAATGAATAAGAGCTAGATTACTGAATATTTTTCTATGTATATATTTATAATTTATTTAATGTATTTGAATTATAATAAACACGTTACATTAGATCATTTGTATGTTTAATGATGACGTATGGCATATAGATAAGTAGTCTTTAATTTGTTATTTATATTTGTTTAGGTTTAGCTTTTTTAGGAAACGTCTGCATTTTAAATAAAACAATTTTTTAATCCGTCTTTCTAAAAAAATTAAGTCTTATAGAAGTATCTTATTCTAAGAAAAAAATAAAAAAGAATGGACATGTCTCAAATAGATTCTAGACATCACATATCGTCACTGCATATTAAATAGACTAAATTCTAAGATTATAAAAAATATTTTTTAAATTTACCACCAAACGAAAAATAACAAATTAAGTACTTTAACTCTAGATTTATGGCACCCATAAAATTGATGGGTTTCCGATTTGGTTTGTATCATACAGTATTTTTTTCTGGGTTTTTTTACTACAACTATATTATCACTATTTTTATTTTTGAAAATCTGGTCACTATCTATATACCTATTTTTAATGACATCCGTCAAATTGACGCGTTTATATCCGTAAACCTAGTGTTAAACAAACTTACTTTATTTCAATATTTTTGTATAAAATTTACCACATATATCAGGCTCATGTCAAGCAATACTTTCCTTTAACCCTTCAGTTGCCATTCCTTTTGGGATCACTGTAAAAATATCCATTTATTCCATAATAAAAAAATGTTACTTATCTGAAGCAAATATCCTAGTCCATTCTTCATTGATCCGGCAATTCTTGCCAAAGTAGCAAAAGCTGATATATCGAATTGCAGCAACAATGTGTAATTTCTTTAATTTATTTAATTTTGTATCTTATTTGGGGGTACAATATAAATAGGATATTCTAATGCCATTTTAATTTAAATTATGTATTATAAGAATCACTTAACGTCTTAAAAATAAAACAAAATATAATTAGTATAAAAAAAAAGATATTTTTTGAAACAAAATATTTTTTAATTTCATATGTATTTAAAGAAATCATTAAAAATGTTTTGGTCTTAATGGATCATTTGATTAATTCCTTGGAGATACTTAAATTTTGATACAAACAAAGCAAAAGGTGTATTATAAAGTGGTAATGATGGAACGTATTAATTTGTACGAGATCTGTTGAACAAATCGAGTTTTTTTCTATGCCTATGCATAAAGCAACGGCATTTGAGAGGACCGCCAGAAAATAATTTCAATGGAAATAAATTGACAATATGACGCTAAAATTTATTTCTCGGCGCAATTAATATTTTTTAAGCAGGATCTATTGTGGACTGGCACTGTTCAAAAAATGTCTCAATACCACCTTCTTAGATAACCAACTGTGGAAAACAAATTTTACCATTGACAATTTTACGCATACAATAAATGTGTCTTATAAAATAAAACAAGGAGATTCTAATACTACCTGAATCATCCATGATTGGCGAACAAGAGGCTCAAGAGTTGTAGATCTCACATTTCTTCAATAATATAAAAGCCGCCGTAGGAAAATCACTTGCACTCACTACTGGAAATACACGAGAGTATGCACTAGGCTTGCTACTAGTGGAGTTAAAACCAAATCGAGGGTCGGCTTCTGGAGAAAAGCAGCCTTTGATTGTCAGATTTGGTCGTCATTTTAAAATAAGGCTTTGACATATGTTCCACTACTAAGCATTCTTAATTTCTTCCAACTCGATTATCTTAGTAAGAGTTACTGATGACTTAATATTAAATACATGCCTTGACTGATGTCGGAAGTATAAATAAATATCTTGCGACACACTGCTTCTCTCCGATCTTAGTAAACAAGAAATCTTCTTAGATTCAGGTGTATCAGTTTCTCGAAGACATTCATTGCACTATATGTTGAAATAGTTATAAATAGCATTTTTTTTTAAAAAATCACATAAAATTAAATTAATAACTCTTTTTAGTCAAAACCATCACGAGCATTTTAAAAATCAATGTATTTTATGAATTAAATAAAATTCTATTTAAAATGTCATTTTATTTTTCTAAAACCCACTTAGAGTGGAAATACATTTTCTATTACAAACAAAAAACATCTCATAAGGTAGTAAAAAATGAGGATATTTACAAATCATGTCATATTCGGCGAAAATTGCAGGCGTTCATTTTTAAACAATAGTAACATCAAACAAAAATAATACACCGTCGAGTCCATACATAAATTATTAATTAATTATCAAAGTACATATACATATTTTGGCTCTAAGCGTTATTATCATTAAATGCGACGATTGTTTTAAAATTGGAAGCAACGATGAGAAAAAATAGGGTATGGTGGGAGTATCATTATCGGCATTCCAAATCCAAACCATCAACCCTGTGTTCCATCAGGCGCGTCTCATACCTTGTAACATTCTATTGGCACGAGTGCAATATGACAATTGCACGCAAAACATACCTTTGTTTAAAACATTAAACTATTGTACAAATCCAGAGATCAACAGGTATTAGATAGTACAATCGAAACGATCAGTCGAACATAAACATGGATCAGTGGACCAAAATAAGGCTCGGAAGTACTGACTTAGATTACCGTTACATACATTATTTCAGTTTCACCCTTAAAACCATCTATAATACATACACACCAGGTTTTAAATTAAATTAAGATATGTTGCATTTTTATAATGGTCTTGAATTTAATACATATACTTCTGACGTAATGGCCAACAATTAACATTATTACACATACATATATAATTTGAGAATCATCGTCATTTATATAATAGAATTTATAGGAGTAAAAAGATTATTGCTGCTTTAACAATTTAATGTAAATATATATTAAATAAAAATATGTATAGCAAAGCATAAAGAGCAAAATTCAACTATGATTCCAAAAAAATCGCATTTAAATTAAAAATAAATAAACACAAAAAAGCACAAATAAATAAAATACCCAAAGGACTAGAAAAAATAAATAAATATAATAATATAATATATATATAAAAATTACGTTTCTAAACTTTTAGGGATACAATTATCAACAACGCACAACAATATTATTCATCATATCACATCTTTTCATCGGTATAGTTCAGTCGATACAAAACGAAAATTATATCGTACTAAATCTACAGTCTCGATTAGCGTAGGAATATATTCTAGCGAGTCTGCATCATCGTTCATTGGTCATAATTATCGTTCTCTTTTACTTTGTTTACTTTATAATAATGTGTCAAGCGATTAAGCCGTAAACAAATTTTTAAGTGGTCTTCCTTTTGGTTGTCTTTTTACTTCGCGGTAGGGTTGACGAACTAGAGATCAACACCTGCAATAGCACAAAAACACCGATTACCTAAGTTATCAATGACTTTCGATGAAAAATAAATCATGATGTTCAAAAAACCATGCATAATAAAACACTACAAAGGAAACTCACTAAACGCACGCACTATACTTCAGATTTTAATATCACATGAAATGATTATGAAAAATGACATGCTCAAAATTTATGATGAAAGCGAAGAACACGAAAAATAAAAACACAACTTATAAAAAATGAATGCAAAAAACAATCTTTAATATCATGACCGTCCTACATCAGATATGAACTTACATGCGATGATTCTCAGAATTGAGTAGATATCTAATTTTTTATCTATCTATCATAATACTTTTGATTGAATTTATGTGACTATTATACTGTCTATTACGTAGTTAATTTAGCAACACTGGCATCGGATTTGAATGAAAGTATAAATAGATACACTATTTCATTGAACAAGGAATTTGATAAAAAATGTTTTAATATCTATATTGCGTTTTTAACCTTGATTTGTAAAGCAGACTGGTGATCACATATGCCACGCCAAACGAGATAAAAACTGCTTCCAAGTAAATAGAAAAGTGTAACTCGTCTACGGTAATTTCGATGAGTTATCCAAATTAATGAAGTTTTGGTTATGAGAAACCCTTGTCCTCTGCCAAATGCCCGATATATCGCCGGGGCTTCGCCCTTGGCCTCTATAGAAAAATCCTCATCGGCGCTCCTAGAATTGCATCTATTGAGAATACACAATAAGAGACTGCGCCACAATCTTTCAGAGGATCTTTCTCTTACTAATAAATATTCACCAAAAAGCCACTGACTGAACATAATCATATTTATTCATAATTTACAAGTAGTACAGACCTCTCCTTATAAAGTATTATTTATAATTAAAATAGAGCAGTTTTTTTGACGCAATGAACGATCCATACAAAACAAAAAAAAATAACCTTTCAACACAAAATTCGATTCTTTCAAATGCAATACTTAATTTGTGCTACAAACCAAGATAACGAGTTTCAGAATTATGGAGGCTATAGTTCATCACCATAATTCTGAAATCAAAGTAAATAAAAATCAGTGTCTTTAGTATTGAATTCTGAGAATCATCACAGTTGCATCCACTGCATGTGTGCACTATCACTTTATTAGTAGAAGCTCAGTCAAAAACAAATCAACGCATGTTTGTTAATTCTCAAGCCATGATTAATATATAAATTTTCGTACATATCGCTTCATACAATTCTTAAATCCCACTTATTGGCTCATACGTCCGTGCTCTTGCTCTCTGTGTGCAAGACCAGGCTTTCTACCGACAATGGAATAAAAACGGAATCTAAGGAGGAGTCGACACTGGCTTTTAAAGAATCTCTTCGTCTCGCACTTTCGTCGTTATCAGGCAACGTGCTTACGCTAGAATAGCTCTTCATGGAAGCATTGTCATGGTTCTGCCCTTTAAGATCAATCAAAGAGCCAAAGTCGCTATCGCTCGAAATAGATTTGCTGTCACTTTCGTCATTTTCGTTTTTGTTCCAAAATGCAAACTTTGTCGGTAAATGCAACAACTTTGAAATTGGATCGCGTTTCTTGGACTTGTTTTTCGTCAACTGAGGACTCTTTTCTCCAGACACGTCAGATACTTTATCTTCTTCTTTAATATTTTTAATAGACACTTCTTCGGATTTGATAATATCTATCGGACCTGATAGACTGACGTTCTCAATAATTTCTTGAGAAGCATTCACATTCAAATCTGTTTGAATTTCAGACGTGCTTTGTATCGGAGGAGGTGGCGCAGGACGTTTTTTAATCTTCGGGGATTTATCAAACTTTGTTTTCATCACTGGAGAACTATTCGGTGTTGTAAATTCCACGTTTCCATCTTCAGCATCAGAACTCAAATTAGACTGACTCGTTTCAAGCTCATCGACAATAAGATCATTTTGAATCACTGCATCTACAAATTCTTGATTATCTTCCACATCTTCTTTATCAACATCATTCTCTCGTTCAACTAATTTAACATTTTTAATTTCATCCACAATTGTATCATCTTCTTTTATATAAATTTTATCATTTTTAACTTCTTCAACTACAATATTATGATCTTCTTTTTCCACTAACGTAACATCTTCTTTTTCAACTAATTTAACATCTTCAACTTTTTCAACTACAATTTTATTATCTTCTTTTTCAGCTAATTTAACATCTTTAACTTCTTTGACTACAATTTTATTATCTTCTTGTTCCACTAACTCAACAACTTTGATTTCATCGACTAATTTAACATCTTTGATTTCATCTACAATTTTATTATCATCATCAGTCAATTTTTCAGCGTTTAAACATAACTTATCCTCTTTTATTTCTATAATTTCGCACTTTTTACATTCTACCTCAGCCTTTAAGTTTAATTCATTATTATCAATCGTGTTCTCTTTATTATTGTCATTTATACATACCCGTTTAGCTTCTTTCGATATATCAGAATCTTGCTTACGCTTAAGATAATCACGTATTTTATACACTTGATCAAAAATTTCAGCATAATTGTATTCGTCTATCTTCAGATCCATATGTTTCATAACATAAGCCTTATACACGTCTCTAAAAATCGAAGCCTCTGAAATAGCCGATTCATTCTGATCCTCAGATAAAGACACTTCATCGTCATCAACTTCCTCGATGATAACATCATCATCCTTTAAATAAAAAAATAATAACACCGTCCATAACTGATACAATAAAATAATGCATTGAAAAAATCATATGTCGTATATATTATGAACTTCTTAAATAAAAATTTAAAAAATTACATCACACAAATATAAATGCAAATACATATAAATCATATATGTAACTACGACTAAATAATATATACCACACATAGATAAATGCTTATGAAATAGAAAAATGAACCTCACAATGATTTAGAATTATCAGTAAATTATCAATTATCACATGTTTGTAGTTCAGACTATTAAATTTTCAACACTTAGCAGCTACTAATTAATGACATTTTAAGCCACGATTATATATTTGATATGATAAAACTTTGTCATTTTTTTATATATATATATATATATATCTGAAGGAATGGTTTTGCTTTTAAAGTTTTATTATAATTCATAGCTTTTATTTAATATTAATAAGTTTTCATATAATCAAAAATAGGGCTATAAATTATAATGAATCGATAAAAAACATTTATATTATTTCAATATCACTCTTACTTTCGATAGTCAATATAATTATAATTTATTAAAATAGAGAAAATTTGGTACAGTCCTGAAAAATTTCAAGAGCAAATATGGAAACGTCAAGGAGATTTAAATGCATAATATATTTTTACTACACTTAAAGCAGAAAACATAATTTACAATAAAAAAATGCGACAGAAGCACGATTTACGAAGCTCTAGTGAGCTATTAGCAAAATATGTTTTATCCCATATTTCCATAAACATTCTTAAATATAAATGGCACTGCGTTTAAAAAATCAATAAACCAAATTTTCTCTATAACATTTCCGATGTGCATTTTTAAAAATAAAATAATACATTTGTGATAAACATGCGTCATCTTAATCAAACCGATATAATAAATTTATGAATCATCTCTCCCTCGCGAAATCACATGTTAACCTTCATCGATCCTCATCCGAAAAGCAACATTAACGTTTCGACAAAATTATGAACAGACCTCAGCAGCGCCCGGCCTCTTAATCGAAGTGAACGTATTTCTTGTGACTTTGCTCCGTGTCCTTGTCGATCCGACGGAAGAGGTCCTCGTTAACGAATCTTGACTGCTCGAGCTGTCCGGAACATGAGCTATGCTTATATCTTCCGATGAGCGAATATGACTGCAATATAAAAACACAATCAACAACAGCATCGCTCAACTTAAAAAATCAATCAAAGTCTTTTAACATACCTTAAATTTATGCTATCACGATTCTGCTTGTGAGTCATATTGACATCCACTTCAGGGAAATACATATCGACTCTGGGAGCTGAGGTGGGACGTGGATTTTTCGATTTCACAGACACAGCTCTCCGGACGAGTCGCGTATCAGTGCCAGGTGCTATTATTGTGCTTACAGCTCCTTCGAAAACTTGCTGTCCATGTCCGTCTGATTGGTCATCGGACACAGTCAAATCTGATAAACTATAACTCTTGCGGATCTGTTGTACTATTCCCCCACCGCTCTAAAATATTAATATTAAATATAATTTGACACGTCAATTTTTAATACTACAACGAAATTGTTAAAACATTAATATTATTTATTTATTATATAAATTTAAATACTAATATATAAGACATGCATTACTAACCTTTATTTAAAATGTTTTTTTTTTCATTGGTATGGTTGAGGTAAAAAATAATAATTAAAACATAAAATAAAGTATAATAGTATGTATTTAGGTAAAAAATATTATATAAAAGTAATGAGGTAACCTATTTGAGTGAACAATGATGAATGTAAATATTTAATAAGTATGTTCAAATTTAAAAGAAATAGATATTAAATTGACGATAACAAAATTTAATCTCCAATAAACATGATGAAAATAAAATGAGTATAAAATATCTTTATATTTAAAAAGAATACGTATAAATAAAATTAAGAAAAAACATTATATTGTGCTCTACAACATTAGCTAATTTACTACCTATAAATAAGCAATGTTACATTAAAATTTATATATTTAAGAGCTGCAATAAATTAACTATTACAATCATCACAGCAATCAAAGACAAGATAATGAGATCAATCACAATTTAACGACACAACGACGGAAATAAACGTATAATTCAAACTAATCGCTATCGTAAATTGTTATTGTTTTTTTCTTCGACTTTCTACTTTTACTGGTCGACCTTTTGGTCGTTTCGCGCTTTTTACGAGGTGGATTTCTACGTAGGGCCTTATTCTCTTCCTGAGCTACATCTCTGACTTCGACTACTTCAATTACATTATTCTCTAAGTTTATATACGATTCAATTGAATCACTGTTCAAAACTATGTCTTTGGAACCTAAATGATAGTGACTATCGTCCGGCAGGCTGTTGTGCACTTCCTTCAATTTTGGCTGCACGGTCAGAACACCATCTGTGGTGTCCGTAATGGTGATGGCGGTGGTCGTTGTGTTTGATTGCGTTAATATGTTCATATTCTATTTGCGATTTCGTCGTGCCGGAATTTGTTGTGTCATTGAAGCAGATAGTGCGCAAAGAAAAATGAAAACGGGCATGTTAATAAATTATAATTAGTGCAAATGTGATAAAAATTCAAATAAACACACTTTGAAAATAAATAATATAAATATACAGAATAATATATTTTTATAAATACAATATACTTGAGACTTACACATAAGAAGCAGAATAAAAAGATCTTAAAAGAAGAGCGAAACTAGGAATTATCAAGATTTTTCTGAGGAATATAAAAAAATATTCAAAATTAAAACTTCTTCATAATGGTATAAATGAAAATATTATTCAACACATTCTATAAAATGATGAAAAACTTTATTTTCAAAGTGTTATCTTAAAATCATTATAATGATATTCAATATAGATTTTAACCCTTTGTTACCAAGCCTTTTAGAATTACTATTTAAACAATGTATTACAGAGGAAAAAAATATTGTTCAGTAAAAATGTTATTTTTTCCTGAAGCAAATGTATCAAATGTATTCGATTATTTTTTCAACAAAGACATCAGATACGGCATTTCTCGGCAAAGTAGCAAAAACCGATATAGTGAATTTTGGCAACCAAAGGGTTAAAACTCATTTAAAAAATATACAAATATTAAACATCTCTCATTTAAATAATTATAATTAAGCAAAGACACGCATTATTACATGAATAATTATTATATATTAAATTATTAATAACAAACAAATATTATCTACCCTTTAATAATTGATAAATGATGCTGCTTCAGCATTTTTAATTTCAAAAACATATTACAAAAGCACACGATGCAAAATAATAAACATGTGTGACATCTAGAATCAATACCAATCATGTCACCTGATTATTAATACTTAAATTTAAATAACGCTAACCTACGACTTTCAATAAAACCATAATTTAAAGAAACAAATAAGTATAGTTAAGCTTTCATTAAAATGTAAAAATTTATCAATTTTAACCGTCTGAGTAGTTAATTTAAGCACATTTGTTACACCTATGTTATTTATTTATTATTTTTTATTGCATTTATAGTGAAATATAGGGGAAAAATCAGTGATTCTCAACGTTGTTGTTTTGATTTATTTTACTACTTTTTTGTATTAGTATGTTTTAATATTTTTTTTAAACAATTTTCAATTTTTTATATATTAATTCAGATGCTCTCAATATTTTTTATAAACTAAATATATAAAATATTTTTATTTTGTACTGTTTGTTTAATCTATTGGTATTATTTTCTATAAAAATCATTTTCATTAAATCAAATTAAAATGAATATTATATAAATATGTTTTTTTATTTATTATTTATTCAATTATATATATAAATACATATAACTATCAGAGGTACCTCAAAACAAAACATGTATGGCGATACATCTCAAAGGGTTATTAGACTATAAAAAAGACTTTTAAATGTTCTCTATACAATTCTGCATATATCATATTTAGGGGACCCAAAAAAAGTTAGATTTTTACCTAGATAACATTAGACAATCTGTTGTGATATATGAAAATATTCTTTATTTGGTAAACAATAAAATATTTAAATATATTTTTGTAAGGTTATGAAAGAAACGAAAAATACAGCTCGAATAATGAATTTAGGTTCATACACACATAATTTTATATTATTATGTATCTAGATAATATATATTACAATATAATACAATACCAGCCATTGAGAAAATTTATAGCTTGACAATATTAACTCTAAAATATGAAAAATTTCTGAAATTTCGGCAATTACATGTTTTAATTTTTTTTAAAAAAGCAGCAAGATTATTTATATTAATTTAAAAATAAATGAGCATTAATTACATATGCTGCAAAAAAGACTACAACTCGCTATCCTGAAAAATATTAGCATAATAAATTACTTTAGACAGATTTAAATTAAAACACTTTACGTATTTATTTAAAAGAGATTATATATCTAATACCAGCCATTGAAAAAGTCTACAGCTTGACAATATTAACTCTGAAATATGAAAAATTTCTGGAATTTCGGCAATTACAACATGTTTTTTGCTTTTATCATTTTTTTATCAGTTATTAAATATTGATTATGGCTGTTATAAATAACAAAAATAAGAAAGAAACTTCACAAAACAAAAAAGATTTTGGTGTTTTCAGAAATTAAAAATTTCAGAATATTCTACTGCAAATATGAACGAGTAGTTCGACAAATATTCAAATAACGAATAGTTTAAAAAGGGGCGGATATATCTGGTATTCGTACATTCAGATTAGAATCTCTAGATGTGATATATTTAAAAAAAATAGTTAACAAAAGTATAATATAGGTAAAAATAGTAAGCAAAAAAATCTAAAACCCGGAAATACTTAAAAATATATCATATTGTCTGTTTGGTGGGGTATTTGTAGAATAATTAATTTTGAATTGATCAAACAAGGCAAGAGGCTCAATTGCATCGATCATTAAAAACAAAAGGCCTGTTATATTGAATCGTAACATGATATTGCATGTCCTCATATAATAATATCAAGCAAGAAAAAAATAAGACTAGGATGGAAAGTTGTTCTTCATCTTCAATCTGAAGCCATCGGATTATCATTGGCTCAGATATATTTTTTTAATAATGTTAAAGCCTAAAAGTTTATATAAACAAAGGATTAAAAACTTGCCTGAACAATGGAGAAAGTTCACATTGTAAGATATTATTGATAAAATGATTTTCATTTACATAAACAAACTTTTTTCTGGTCTATTATAATGTAGAAACCATAATATAATGAAAATGTTTGATATTGATTCTAGACGCCGTATGTGCTCAAGTTTGTGAGACTGGCAATGTATCATGCTTAATGCTTTATAGGTCGCAAGTTAAGCATTAAAATGTTACACACTTTACACCACGTGAGTCGAATAAAATAAAAAAGCTCACCCTTAGAGCAGTTTGCACTATCACATTCGTAGCGTAATTAACGCCTTTCGATCCCAAATTGAGCACAGTGTGATAACCTTGCTCTTTGGCTTTGGTAATACATTCGTCAATTTCCTAAAATAATAATACATCGATCAATATAATATTTTCCAAGATCAGCTTCGACACAATTATTATATGAAATATTACCTGCTCTCGCCTGCAAAGAGCCGGATGCACAAACTTTCTGTACAATATAGATGACCCCTTAGTGGCCGGTGATAATAACCAAAATACCAAAATTATTTTAATTTCATAATAGAACGGAAACCAACTAAGAAAAACGTCTGTAAACGTCTCGGCGCAAGTGAACAGCGCAAATACTATCCAATACATCATCCATTTTACCTGCAACATGTAAAAATATATATAAATATGCATTTTTAAAACAAATACAACAATATAAACTCACATATTCTTTCACGTTCTTCGTCCTCACAGCCTTATATGATGCGTAAGCGGGGTAAAGAGTACCGAAAAGCAGTCTGCAACAAGGATAGATAAAAAGATCAGTGATCATCCTGGGGGCGAAAGTCGCGATGGTGACCATTATCATCGCCAAGCTCATGTGTGACGCCCAAAAGAAGCAAGTCAAGCCATACAACGCCATGCGTAGCACTCTCCACGTTATACCCGTCGGAGCCGGCGACTCTTCGTCGAAATACCATTCGTTCTCCTCGATCGCATCGTACAACGCTTCCTTTTTGACTATCGCTTTGCTGTTATCGCTTTTCACAGTTCCCATGTCGCTCAAATAGCAAGAAGGAATCTTTTTGGTGAACGATGGTGAACGGGGCGGTTCGTCGAGCCGCTTTTCAAATCTGTCTATAATGGATTTGATGTCGGCGGCGTTGGACAGCCGCAGGACGGGGTCCCTCCTCCTCACTGTAGGCGAGTTAAACTGATCCATTCTAGTAGCACACATGTCCAAGCCAGTTCAAATGGACAACCCTGTGCCAGGACACAAATAGCACGGGTGACTTGTGAGCGTCACGGATGGGTTGTCACGCTGATCCATAGTGCGGAACGACACTGGTAAAGTTCACGTGTTTTTAAATACGCATATTGATATACACATTCATAACTGTTCACTTCGTTCTAAATGCGTAAGTTCACTATCAAGATTGCATTAATTCAAGGTCTGTATAAAATATATTAAATTCATAGAGATGACAATGCGGATGAAACATTCACTTTTAAATTTTGGATCGATGCCAGAGTAAACATTTTGATGAGAATTATCATAATAAAAATATATACACGCTAATGTAAATGAAGCATAATTCCAGACATAGACAGATTTAAAAAAAGTTTTGCTACGAAAGTCTTTCATAAAATACAGGGACATGCTTTTTGACAATGAATTATTTTAACAGATAAGAGCATTTAAATAAATACTTCGTATTTATGTAAGGTAAATCTTTGGAAAAGGATTCATTGCAGAGAGTTATTCATAAGGTGTTCACTGTTCTGATGGTAATGAAACAATTATTTTATATATTACGCATTTAAATTGTCCTCTAAAATATATGTATGTTGAATGGATAATTCTAAACAATCCATTTTCTGAACCGCACGTAATCATTGTGATGAATTTAGTCACGAAAGACTCGCTAAAAGGGCATCAAAAAATTTATGAATATAAAAAGGAACGACGTTTTTTCTCATCGGCGTAACAAGCAATATTGCATATCTGCAAGGCCGGCACTCAGAAACACGGGACCCGAGGCAAGAATCAGGTACAAGACCTCCCCCCCAAAAAAAAGGTTATGAAAAATAGTACAAGATAATTTATGAATATGTTTTTTTTTATTTAATTTTATAATAAAATAGCGTTTTTTCAATATTGTATACTATGCGCAACCCGAAACTCGAGATAAAAGATAAAAAAAGTTGAAAATTCATACTAATTTATCCTCAGAATGAGTCGTAGCAGAATTATTTGGTAATTTTATATAAAAAGCTGAAACTAATCAATTAATAAATATATAATTATGTATTATATAATTACAATTATCTACAAAAAGTTGTATTTCAGTTTAGATAAATAACATACCTAAATTTATCATTAATTTTTATTTAATTATATATTTCAATTTGTGCTTAAATTATTAGAAAATTTAAAAATGTAATATAAATTAATTGCAATAAATATTTATAAATATAATTTATTCATAATCGCTCGGTTTGCATCAAAACACATTAAAAATTGTGAATATCTGAAAAAGAATATAATTATAATTACATTTCTCACATACAAATTTTTCTAAATTTTTTGTTTGCAAAATCGAAAGATGACGACTCAAGATGACAGCTTGGTTGTGCCAAATCTGACGATCGAAGTGAAAATGTTGTTTTCATCCGATTACCAAAATGTAAATACCCCGAAAGGAATTAAAACGATTTTAACCCGTTAATCGATGATAATAATTTTATTAACTAAATAAAATAAACTAATATTATAATGTCCACGTTTTTTGTCTTTTTTACTTATAAATAAAAAATAATAGTCAACCAGGTAGATGGCGTAAGCAAAGGAACTGGCGTAAGAAATAATAGAAACTGTATAAACATCTGTGCCGTTGACAACCGATATACAAATATTTTTACTTGGAAAACAACAGCAATAACAGCGTGTGTTTACGTGCAAGACATTACTTTTAACACATTCGCGGACACTTAAAAAACGTATAAAAATACCCTAGGACACTAATATAGCTAAAATTTGTGAAAAAATGTTTTTTTTTAAATACCTAATTGTTTTCATTGTATATTACATCTTGACCTAAATTTAATTATTATTTATCTATATTCAGACGTGTCTCATTTAATAGTCGAAAAATGACTGTAGTTGCAGACGTGTCCGCGAAAGTGTTAAAAATACCAGGAAATAGAAATGGAGTTTAAGTGTTACAAGTTTTTTGTCGAGAAAATCGCTTGACGAGTTTTATTTACAGAATACAATTAAAAAATAATATTTGTAAAAGCAAAACAAAACAAATTCGTGCGGATCTTTTTAAAATGCAGGTGCAAATCTCCGCCGAACAGGTTCCGAAGCCTGGATTACACATTTCATAGAATGACGACGTCGTCAATTTTTACTAATTTCGAATCACCTCTAGGCAGTTATATAGTCTATTAAGATATAATCAATATTAAACAAAGAAAATGATTCTGCCGCGATTCATAGAAAACTCGAAGGGACGTTAGACTTCCTCCCATTTCACAAGTATATAGTCCAGAACACTGCTTTACAGACAGGAACGACATTTCCAAGCCCCCCCCCCTCGAATTTAGCGAGAAAAACTGGTTTTAAACCGGAAATTCTCGGTTTATCCCTCAGAAAAAATCTAAAAAAAGTCTCAAATCTATCCCGAAACTATTTTTTAAATATGTTATTTCAGTGAAATCATATCAGAATACATACTTATCATTATTTATTTACATGCGATGTATAAATGTTACAGTGAATGTGTATTTTTCAGTACAGTTATATTTTTGCTAGTGAAGTTCAACTACATTTTTACCAGTAGATATATATTTATATTAGCGAAAATATAATTTAACTGATTGCCGCTAATGAATTTACATGCTGCTCTAAAATGTCTATGAAACTCAATTTGACAGTTACGAAACGTACATTTGCTGTTTAAACCCAAACCTAACCAACACGAATTTACCAAACAAATCATAGTTTTAGGGTTTTCATTAAGTCAAGTTCAAAATACAAAATAAGCCAAAAATTACGGACAGACATCGCATCTCGCATATTGCTCTATAGTTGGTCTGCACTTCGATATTATACTGTTTTAAAAATAGAATCTTTACCGATATCACTACGGACCGGTACGCGACAATTGGGCGACGGACAAATGGGCGATTCCGGTCAATTGGGCGACGGTCAATTGGGCGATGGTTATTTGGGCGACGGTCATATGGGCGACAGAAATTTAAAAAATCTTGCACGCTTTGCTTTATTGTAAATATTAATAAAATATACATTAAAACGAAAAAGTATATTAAATAAAAAACAATTTTATTTTCAAATTATTAACTCATATTATAATTATATGCAATACCACGTAAATATTCTATGATATTTTTTCTATTGTACCTCAAAACTTTTATAAAAAATCTTTGGTCTATTCTTTTCATAAAGATATCCATTCCAAACATATTTTTCCTTGTCTTTTTGACTTAATATGCCTGAATTATCCATTTATGAAGAACATAAACTGTGGTAACTCAAATTAGTCGTTCTCAACAATGATCTATAAAAAACAATTATCTATAAATAACACATAAAATATAACCCACATGTGAATAAAAAGACACATACTTATTTTCTTGCTGTATTGAATTTTTTACCAAAAACACAATGACACTGGCAAAGTGTTTTAAAACCACGACAAAAATAATTTTCAAAGACGCAACGAAGCTTTTTGCAAACGTTTTTAGTCAAAATTCAAAAGTATACTGAGCGCTAGTTATGGGTTATTATATTTATATATAGCTACCCTATCTAGTTTTAAATAGATAACTGTAAAATATGCGATTTTTGTGAATTCCCAAAGTTTATTCTCACACTAATTTCCAAGGCGCAAAACATAAAAAAAATTCGCGTTAAGAGCAAAATCCACAATAAACTCAGCGCTAAAATCAGCGCTAGTTCTAGGTTATTATATTAATATATAACTACCCTATCCAGTTTAAAATAGATAACGGTAAAATATGCGATTTTTGGAAATTCCAAAAGATTGTTCTCACAGTAATTTATAAGTCTTAAAACATAAAAAAATCTCGTAAAGGGCAAAATCCACGATAAACACTTATCAGCGCTAGTTCTGTGTTATTATATTTATATATAACTATCTTATCTAATTTAAAATAGATAACTGTAAAATATGCGATTTTTGGAAATTCCAGAAGTTTGTTCTCACAGTAGTTTCCAAGGCTCAAAACATAAAAAAAATTCGCGTAAGGGCCCACTATAAACATTTATCAGGTAGGTATTTATAATAAAATTACCGACTTAAGCCGTGTTTTAAGGTATCGGGTAACTCTCTTAAATTCTTAAATAAAAAAATCAAACTGCTTAAGTGATATTTTATGATTAAATAAGCACAAATGATAAGTAAATATATACATATATATTATGTAGGTATATTATATTTTGTTTAGACCTAATAATGTTTTCATCTTTTAATTCTTTTCTAAAAAATATTACTTTTATTTTCGTATGTACGTATATGTATATATATATTTTAATATGTATTAAATTATGTTAATTATTTAATTAATTATAAGATCATGATTTGCATCACATTTATTTGTAATGCATTATTATTGTATCGCCCAAAAGACCGTCGCCCAAAAGACCATCGCCCATTTGTCCGTCGCCCATTTTGAATCGCCCATTTTGAATCGCCCATTTGACCGTCGCCCAATCGCCGTCGCCCAATTGACCGTGTCCCCTACGGACTTCTGATATGAGAGTTTTAATCAATGTATTCAAACCGAATCTTGGTCAATAGGAGGACGCAAAAACAATTATCACTTCTCAGAAGTCAAAAATTTACGTCAAAAACAATAAAATCGTGTCGGCGCCGTTGCAGTGGGAACGCTTGGTAACGAGCGTTCCCACTACGACAGCGACAGCATAATTTTATTGCTTTTGAAATGGATTTTTGATTTCTGAGAAGTGATTGCGCTCTCCTATTGAGCAAAATTTAGTTTAGATATGCTTAATTCGATTCTCACTTATTTTAAGTCGTAATAATAGTCTTAATATTACGTGGATTTATTTGGGTGGTGGGGATTTGGCCAGAAAAATGCGTGTCATTTAATGAAGTACTATGAAATATTAAAAAAACGACCACTAACTGGCCAACTTTTGTCCCCCCTAACTGAAACGACATCCCTGCTTACATAACCAGTTATTTTAAACACTATCAGATTTTGACACAGAAGTACCACTTCGCTCAGCCGAACTCGCATCAAGCGGAGTTACGCCAAATCGACCGAAACGCCACTTAAAAGACTGAAATAGCAGCTGATATCCTCTTCGACCACTAGATTTCCCAATAGTTCAACCTGCTCTTCCATGCGCAAAAATTTCCTTTAAAATATGATATTAAAAGCGAAATTCAAGATATCCTTTTACAATATAGATAAAACAAATGATTATTTACACACGTGAACGTGATCATCTGAACGAAACACCTTTCATTATTCAATTGAAGCTGGCAAGTGGCGAGCCTCAGTGGCTACTTTGAATTAGCTTAAATTACAGCAGCAGTCTCTGAAACACAGACCGGACATCAATCAGTCGACTCGTGCGCAAATCAGCGCCGAAACAAGGCGAAAATGTTTACGACTCGAACCAGTCGAATGACTATATACTAAGAAACTACTGCTGAGAATCTGGCAGCTAGCCGTCAACAAGTCGATTGCATCTCTCAGTTAAACTCGAACTGAGGTCAACGCGAATTGACCCTCGGTGGTTGGTATTCAATGCGTGTTCGGAACTGCAGTGCCTACGCAGTCTTGTTTTGTTTTTATAAAGCGACTTTCCAACATCCACTTTTTGCAGACTGCTTGTCTGTAGTCAGCGATCGATACGCGTTCTTTGCTATAACGCCTACGCCCCACAGTCAAAGAAGAAAACGAATTAATCATGTGTATTAATAGACGGTCCGCGATAATATAATATGAAATTGCAGTATTTTAATTACAAGCACTGCAATAAAAAAAAACTCGAGTGGAATTCGAGATATGTAATGTCAGCAATGAGTCAGATTCGCTCATTCGAACTGAACGTGTATTATCAAAATTCAATTAATTTTCTGTAACCCTAGATGGCTTTGGATTTACAAGTATGTTTTTTAAACATACCAACAGTTTACAGATAATAATAAATATTTTTGGTAACAAGCCGATTTTTTGATCAGAAACGTTATTTCAGATTTTTCAATTCATCAGAAGTATGATCAGCTGCGATTGAATTAATTCAGCAAAATTGATGGAACAATTTAAGCACATAATTTTATCAAATTTATTGTATATACAATAGATAATAATGTTTGGAACGAATTTGATATACATAAAGATCTGATCCGCATCGGCGTTTATTTTGTGCGGATTTGCATATACATTAAATAACTGGAAATAAATTAATCGCGATCGAATTATTGAACTGAATAAATAAAATCTATACGTCTTGAAACAATAAACACAAAAACGTAACACGAACTCCACAACAATTTGCGACGCACACCTGTTTTTGAGATAATCGTTACACGATAATAAAGGGTGAGCCTTTCCAACATTTTGTTACGTTCAACGAACGAATTCTGCGAATTTCGGTCATTGTAGACACGGCCAATAAACATTCTATTCACAAATGTTTTCGATGGTATAAAAAGCATTTTTGTTGTTGATAAGAAGCGTCCCATTATCTCGCATTTCGATACAAAATAAAGGCGCATAAAGGATCATGGATTTTGCAGCAGCACTCTCACTTGAGTATATTGACAGAAAAAACGACCGCTTGTATTGCCCAAGTGTACAAATTGTTTCATTCAGAGATTTTTTCGAATATTCATATAGTTGAAAACTATGCTAATATTCGATTGAGAACTCTAAACACTGCTTAAGATTTCCACCACTATTTATAAAACGAAGCAATCATCAAAGATCGTCGTGTGGCTATATATGGTTAATCCAAAGGAATATTATATACACCAGTTCCTATCATACGAGCATCAAGTACTAATTGAAGCACACAAAGACACTATAAATATTCAAACTACACAACAATTTCCTCCCTCGTCCAAAATTCCCTAAGCGTCCAAAGAGCTTACGAACACCGCACCAAATATAGCAACGATCGTGCAAAACTTACACCATCGGTGCTTCGCCTCCGGCTTTCTAGGTTCAAGGAACTAACACGTCAGACGAGCAAGTGCTCAAAATCTCTGCACGTTAAATTTCATAAATAACATTTATGTCCATCTTATTTTTCATTTTTTCCTTATCTATATATATAGCATGGCAGTAGCGAAATTAGATTATTCAACACACGCACAAATTGTCATATCGTAAATCCAACCGTGAAGCGGCACAGTTATATTGTTGTACAGTTAACTCGTAATGGATTATGTGCCAAAAATATTTTCGGCAAGCCAACCTTATACAAATAAACTATTTATATACATATATACTCTTTAATTCAAAGAAAAAAATAAATATAAAAAGAGAAAAGACGAAAAATTTCTTGCTGCATGATTTGTTCTAAAATTATTATATTATATTATATTATTTACTTAAAATGGTGATAACTATCGCAAATAAAAATAGCTTTCGCATGTGGATAAAGAGAACGATAAAGCTTAATTGCCATTTATGACGCCACTTCTAACAAACAGCAAATGTATTCATTGGCAAAATGAGAATGTTGATTGATAATTGTTATGTTCGGCCTGAAGGACAAGGAAAAGGAAGAGAGAATGAAATTTGTTATGCATTGGATGGCGTATCTGATAAGTTTCTACCGTTTTTGCGATTTAACAGGGAATTATTTTAAGAGATACGTGCATTTAAATAAATATTTTGCTCCATAAAAATAATTGTTTGTGCATTTATGTTAGGTAAATCTTTGGATTTTGGACTTCGGAAAAGGATTCGTTGCAGTGTTCACTGTTCTGTCCTACAATAATGCACAAACAATTCGTTTTATGGAACAATTAATTTGTATATTGCTCATTAAAAACAGCATGTTTGTTCTATACGTGTTAGATAACAGTAACTCATAAATATTACATGACTGGTCTAATTCTACATAAGAACATTATGAGAAACACTTATTAAGTAAGCAATTCAAATTCTGTATAAAAAATGTATTAATTTAAAGAAGCTAGTCACTGAGATTTGTTTTATTTATTGTAAATTTTCCGTTGCAACATAACAGGCGTTAACTCGATACGTTACAGCGGAGTAAACATAATCAAAACATACAAGTAAGTTGAGAGACACCAGACTGAATGTTGCCAAAGAAAACTATCTTTAAAATTGTTCCCATAAATATATTTGAATAACGGAGAACATTTGTTAGAACGACTTGTTTCTATTTAAGATAGTTCAGAATCAGATACTAAAATAATTAATGAAGAGAATACTGATGACGGTAAGAAATAAATGTTAAATTAAAGGTTTTGTAACCAACCGGATAACGGACTTCAAATATATTTTTTTCATATAAATATTGCTCACAAATAAGCCAACATCAACGGAAAGCGAGCTAGAATTCTTAACGGCAGGAATATTCACTTTGAAAATTATAAATAGATCATATGATTCGTCCTTAAATGCCATGGTCTTTCTAAAAACTTATTTTGCCTATCAAAAATAAAATATGTATTCCTCTTTTTATATAATAATATAATTCTAAAACAATTACTGTTTTATATATACTAAGTAATCTCAAAATGAATGTCGTTTTATTAAATTCAGGTTTTAAGAGTCGGTTGTGCTTTGGCCGTTGATAGCTGAGTACATGTTTTGTTATATCTATATTGATGCACATCTTGACTACAAATTGCGATAATTAAAAAAAATATACCCCAAAATTTACGATGGCGTAATTTTAACAAAGTTTTACGAATTTATTTACAAAAAATCGCCAATTACTGCCACTAAAAACATGTGTGTAATGATAAGTAATTCATTAGATATCCATAAATAACAAACGCGATTTAAAAAAAAAATCAAGAATGGTCCTTGATATGGGAGACCAGTAAAGATAGGCGATGGTGTCTTAGCAGCAGAATTGGAAGCAAATTCTACTTAAACCAGTGTTTCCCACGGTGGGGCGTACGCCCCACCGGTGGGGCACCACGCCTCAGAGGTGGGGCACCACGCTTCAGAGATGGGACACCACGCTTCAGAGATGGGACACGTTGGAAATTATCAAATATTCCACATATAAATATAATTTGCTCGTTCACGACTAAATATATCCACGTGCGTAGGATTTCTTAAAAATTGGATTTATACCTGCTGGGCATGACGAATGCCTACCTTTTTGTCTTCTGTGTGAGAAATCCTTTACCAATGAAACGAGGTCGTCTTGAAGTACATTTGAAGGCGAAATCTTAAAGAAAAATTTGGAAAACGAACAACATTAACAAATCTATTTTGTGCAGAAACTGCAAGTATTGATCGTTTTCTTGAGGCTAGTTACCAAATTTCATTGCTCATCGCTAAATGTGGAAAAACCATACTATAGGAGAGGATCTAATCAAGCCATCAATATCAGCATTTCTTAAAACAGTTCTACAACAAGATGATAAGCTCGTGAAGGCTATGCCCTCTCAGCAACACTACTGTTTGCAGAAGAATAGACGAATTGATTGAAAACGTTGAAATCCAACTTGTTGAAAAGCTGAAAACAAGAAAATTTTCACTACAAATTGATGAATCAACTTTGAGAGACAGTGAAGCCGTGTTGCTAGCTTACGTAAGATATATTGATAAAAGAGAATTTGCAGAAGAAATGGTATTCTGCAAATCATTAGAAAGCACCACTACCTCCAAAGATATATTTAATAAGCTAAAAGAATATTTAGATGTTAAAAATATACCAATGAAAAATATAATATCTTGTGCTGCAGATGGTGCCCCCAATATGACGGGAAAGAAAAATGGCTGCTTAAAATTAATGAAAGACGAGAATCCAGATATGACTGTGGTGCATTGTGTTATTCACAGGGAAAACTTGGTGGCTAAATATATTTCACCTGTTCTAAATGAGGTACTAAATTCCGTTATAAAGTGTATCAATATGATTCAAACTAGTGCTAAATCTGAGCGTCTCTTCAAGTTATTTTGTGAAGAACAAAATGCGGAACACGTAAGACTGTTACTTCACACTGAAGTAAGATGGCTCTCAAAAGGAAATTCCTCAAAAAGATTTATGGAATTATTCGATACCCTTTGTGATTTTTTAAGCAACCGATCTGATATGAAGTTTTTGATGACGGTCGACAGTAAAGCATTTGTAAGCTATTTAACTGATATATTTGAAAAATTAAATATTTTAAATAGCCAACTTCAAGGATCGGAGAAAACACTTGTCGATGCAAAAGCAAAGATATTTGCATTTACCACTTTTATCGAATTATCTAAAAAAAATATTTTTAACAACAATTTTGAAAAATTTTACTGGCTCCAAAAATGTAAAGTGACTGATAATGCTAAACGTGTTATTTTGGACCATCTGCAAACTTTATCAACTGATTTTAAAGAACGATTTGCTGATTTAAAAGAGATACATTTTCCAGCTTGGTTGACACAACCAATGCTGGTAGATATTCCAAATGAAAATTTGTATGAAGAAGAACTTTCGGAAATGCAAAATGATGATTCGATTACAAATTTATTCAATATAAAAGAAATAATGGCATGGATGTGCGAAGAAACTAACACAAAATATCCTAATATTACTTTGCATGCTAGAAATGTATTATTACCCTTTCCATCATCTTATTTAGTGGAATGTGGTTTCAGCGCCATAAGCGATTTACTCAATAAAAAAAGACATCGATTGAATATTACAAATAGAGGGGACTTAAGACTAAAATTAACCAAGTTAGATTCAGACATAAATTTTTTTTGTAGCAAGCGTAAGTGAATTTAATAATTTAATAATAGATTAGGCATTACCATTTTATTTTATTTTACTTACATTTTTAATTTGTATTTTGTAATTATTTCAATTATAATATACGTTTTGAAAATTTACCTACTGTTTTATTAAAAAAGATGCCGGTGGGGCATATGACTTTTGAAAAGACTACGGTGGGGCATGGCATAAAGAAGGCTGGGAAACACTGACTTAAACTATTCAACAGCTGGACGAGACACTAAACCAGTCTGATTAAACAGTGCATAGACACATAAAGAAGATTGGGAAGGCTTGGATACAAGGTGAATGGGTTCCATGCGAATTAAGTAAAGAAAACAAGTCGGCGCCTATGAGCCAATGAGCCAATACCAAGAAGCAAACAAAAGTCTCGTTTTCCGGGATTTTAAAAAAGCCGAATCTTGAGAAACACTAATGCTTACGCATATCACTTGAAATTTTATATAAAGCAACAAATTGATCCTCGAAATTATTGTTAAAATTGTGTAACTTGCATATACAAAGCATCGCCGTTTTAGTGGCGTTCGAATAAGCAACGAATAGCAATTTAACACTAGCTATACAAATTATTCAGATTGTATGGTATGTTGATCTCTTCCCCTTTCCCTTTTGAAGCTTACATAGCAAAATCTCTTACGTTTGTGACTTCAATTATCTCCAACCGTGCAACTTACGACTAGGGTTCTCAATTATTCAAATTATTCGCCCGATCTTCAATTATATGAATATTCGAATAATTGATCAAATAATCATAAAATATTCGTTTATACTATCTCGAATGAAATTCAAAAAATCTTAGAATGAAACAATTTGTTTCGAAATGCGAGATAACGAGACACTTATTCTAAACAAAAAACTTTTGTGAATAGAATGTTTATCAGCGGTGTCTACTATGACCGAAGTTCACAGAATATGCTTGTTGAACGAAACAAAACGTTGGAAAGGCCCAACCTTTATTATCGTTTAACGCTTATCTTGAATTTTTGTGGAGATTTGTATTTGTTGTTTCAAGACGCAAAAATCAATGGTTTGATCACGGTTAATTTATTTCTAGTTATTTAATGTATATGTAATTCCGCACTAAATAAACGCCTTTATGTATATAAAATTCTTTCCAGACATTATTAGCTATTGCATATACAATAAATCCGATAAAATTATATATTTAAAATGTTTCATCAATTTTGCTGAATTAATAGAATCGCAGCTGATCTTAATTCTGGTGATTTGAAAAAGATGAAATGACGTACCATATCAAAAATTATGTAATAATAAATTAAGCATTTTCCTTTTGACGCCTACACTAATCAGTATTGTGCTATGCATATTACAATACAGCATTGTGTTATGCATATTTTACTAAATTCATAAAGTATAACGATTATGCATACAAGTAATTAAAATAATAATTATTTTTTAATTAAATATTTTACAAGCAATTAATTGTTTTTTTGCACTGATTAGTTAGATAAATTAATATCGATATTAGAATATTCTAACACTTTATCCAGTTTTTATTTAATATTCGAATAGTTAATTACGAATAATTGAGAACCCCACTTACAACGCAACAACCATGGCAACTACCGACATATCAATAGCATTGCACAAATTATGACTATAAATGAATTAGTAAGCCTTTGTAATTCATACCAATAATTAAATGCGTGTGTATGATTACGTATGAGCATGACAGGCGCATTACTGCCGAAATATTCAATAGTTAAGAAACAATCAAATCAAATATATTACATTTACGTATGTATGTATACTTCTATAAATTATAATACAAATGAGCCTAACCCTATTGTTATGGCAATTGAGTTCCAAAATAATAGTTTCAGCATGAGTAACGATAAAAATAAAATAGTTACGATAACATATGCGAAGAGCGTTTAGCACACGCACGAAAGGTTTATTTTGAGACGCGGGTGCGAAAAGTTGCGTGTAGCGAAACGCGTACATCTGATTCGTGTCAATTGTCGTGCTCTATGTTCCTAGCGTCGATGATGAAAAACCCTGGAAGGATTTTTAGACCGTGTCGTCACACAGAGACGGATGAGTGGATACGGTGATTACAGTACTGCCTATCTATCACGAACGACGTTCTCGATCGGTGAGCAAAGAACGACAATGTCAACGCGACGTAACATAATATACGGTTCGTATCCAGGTTTTCATTTTCAGCATACGTATTTACACAACGGCCGGCGTCACAAATTGTGGCGAATTCACAAATCTCTAGAATAACTACTCTTCTGACATTCAAATTCGGATCGATTGGTATTGAAAATATACCTAAAACATCTTAAAGGGTTCAAAGTTTAAGGAAAACGCTTCACATGATACTAAAGAAAGTCACGACTGAAACATAATTTACGATCAAAGTTGTCTACCAATTACCATACAGGATAATAAACGGAGCGCCTTAATTGGCAGAAACATCACAATCGCCTCTGATCATTCAAGTGTCCTACCTACTCGTCATTTTTGTGACCTTAATGCTATTTTAAATATGGTGTTCCTTGCCGCTTTCTAAACAACTTGTTTATGCGTCAAAATAATTATCTCTCCATCAAGATTATACACAATTATTAGATCACGTTTTCTGTAAAAGATTCGATGCACCATTATATAAAATAACAAAAAAATCCACCTAACAAATGGTTTTCTTTCGAGGCACTTCCATTTCAACAACTTTATGACCGTATCCTGTTTTCCTCTACAGCCAATGAGAGCATTCGTGCAACTGCATCGATCCAGAGCGCCACCGTTAAACGAGCAGAACCTCCCGGCAATTTAATAGTCATCCATACTTTATGGGGCGCAATAGAACCTCACATAACACCTCAACGTCGCATTGTTGCAACAGCCGAATGCCAAATTATGCAAACCCCTTGTATATGATGTAGATATATTTTACAAAACGAGACCTCTAAATAATTAAAAATACGCAGCGAGCGCGTCCAAAAATAAATGGCACATACATAAACATCAACCAGAGTTCAACCAGACAACACAAGTCGAGCAATGAACACGTATGACTTTTAAAAAAAATATATGATAGTGTAATAATATGTTGTAGGTGGGTATAGTCGACGTGGACCTAAATTAACGTAACGGTATTTGCAAATCTTAGTAAGATTAATACTATAAGTATTTGAATAACAGATAAATCAGATGTTCACACCGTTTCGCATGGATAATCTTTCAATACATTAGTTGTCAATCAAGTCCTCGATTACCTGTATTTGACATCTAAATATGTTTTTTCACTACATACTAGATAAAATGAGATAAATCTACCGTTTCTTAAGAACAAAAAACGTTTAAAAAATGGGTCTTCAAATGCAAACATGTTCCAAAAATAGTTATATTAAACCCAGTCAAACAAAAACAACGCTTGGTCGCGTGATCGACTATTCATTAATAAAGTTTCAGTCTTTCCATGATGTTTCCTGTATTGATTTTGTTAAACTAAGTCCAGTAAATTGAGTTTCATTATCAGACATATAAATAGATTAACATCAAACGAAAATATGTCCAAAACTAAAATTCAAATAAAAAATAGTTAACCATATTATAATGTTCCAAAATAAATGCTCTATAAGAAAACACTTAAAAAATGTGAAAAAACATTTGACATTGTTTCGTGCACAGAATGTATTATTACACTAATCCTTTGTTCGCCCACAAATAGCCTCCCGAAAGTTATTTAATTATAAATTCTTCACCGATTTTATTCATCCTCCGCTTTGAGACCAGAGACACTTAAAATCTCAATAAACATAAAATATATCAGATCGCTCTTCCAGCGTCTTAATAATTCACACCATATAGTCCAGAAACAAAAATAAAGACAGTTATAAATACACAATGACCAATTATATACAAAGTTCTTTCGCATTTTAGTCAAAGCTGAAAGAATGTAATATGTCTTCCATTGATTTTAGACGTCACAGTTATTCATTATTTATGAACTCGACTGCTTACGCGTTTACTTTGTAAGCCTAAATGGCTTAGGGGACAACTCAAAAATGTATGTTTCAATATAAACGACCTGTAAGTTCGTTAGGTGCTTAACCAATTGAGTGCCACACATTTTTTTTTAAATTATGTAAAAGCTTTCTAACTAAAAAGAAGGACATAATTATTTAAAATTACAAGTAAATTATTTGCACACATATACATGTTGCAAAGTAGCTAAACTATACAAACTAAAAAAAAACGTTGGTAATTTATAATATTAAAGTAATACATTTTAGAACTATGTATATATTATATAGCGACTTAGGAATCTTAATAAACTTATTCCTCTATAAAAATTTTGCTAACTTTAAAAAGAGGCTCGATATAAAAAGTTGTCGAATCACTGCTAACAATCAACGTATGTTGAAATCTGAAACGCCTGTTATTGCCAAAACATGGAACTGTCAGAAAATAAAAGGATCGAAGATGTTCGTCTTTTTTATTTATTGTGACGAAGGCTAACGTTGAGAAATGATTAACAGAAACGACACATTCAAGTTGTTTTGGCATTTGTTTATTGTACACAAAGGGTTCCAAGGGCCCGGTAAAATTTACGATGTATATGTATACGAATTTTACAGCCTAAAACGCCAAAACCGGCCAAAAAATGTTGATTTTATCGTGTTTTTTAGGAGAATGAAATATCGCTATATTAATTGTAATTTAAAAAAATGTAATTTAAAAAGTTGCCTCCGCCCTATTTAAATATAATAAAATATATTTGATTATATTTAAATAGGGTGGGAGCAAATTTATAAAAAATATTGCTCATACATATAATTTTAGATAATCAAAAATGTTTTCATATTTACAAACCGTTAAGGAAAATAACAAATTTGAATAAAATCTACATGTGTAGATAATTAATTTGTATCTATGCATAAGTAGATAAATAATTTTCCTAAATGTATAAATAATTAATAAACAACAAAGCAACCATTTCAAGATATCGTAAAGAAAAAAATGTTTCTATAATAGCTTTTTTTATAATATTCTATAGTTTCTATAAAGCTAAATAAATTAATAAAATAAAATAAATAATAATAAAATAAAATAAATAATAATATATTATAATAAACAAAAAATCGATTAAATCAAAGCACAATTAAATAAGCAATCGCTTTCACTTTTACACGATTAAGAAAAAAACTTTTTTTAATACTTCAAAGGAAACAATTATACTCATTACATATTGAACCTCTCCCACTGGCCATACAGTGTGTACGGGCGTTTCTTTTTGGAGTGACGCGTGTTGCTGAAGATTTTGCACGTTTACTTTATAATTTAAATATGCGTTAAAAAGTACACTTAAATACTATTCGACAGTTTTATTATAAATTTCGTTCTATGGCTCAATATGTGCGGTATTTTACGGAATGTATCTACCGCGTAAATCAAGGGATGAGTGTATTACTCTATTACTCTTCAAATTAAAAAGCGACACCTTCTTGAATTTGTCCTTAACGTTATCCAGGTAATTCCAGGATTATACGAAAAATGTTTTAGAAAACTAACAAACAACATAACTTTTCATGCACTTATCCAAAACACATGGTTTTGCAATATTATAATACTTTTGCGATATTTAATAAATATCTAAATGATCCGAAAGATCTACTATATATTAGGTTACTTTGTTTCAATATCAATATCAATAAAATAATAATTGCACAAAAGGTATATATTTCAAATACAAGCATTATAATTCACAACATAAACAAGAACAAAACATATTTACAAATAAATAACAGAAAATATGTACAAGCTTGAAGCTAACATATTAACAAGCTTTGTATAACTGAAAATCAATCTTAATGGCGCATTTAAAAGTAGCCCCTAAATTAACCCATGCTAAGCCCTCAATCGTTTCTTATATACTTTTTTAGACAAACTAATCGCGTATTTAGTCAATCTATGGAGCGTTTCCATGGTTAGCGGTTAACACTGACACGCAATACGCAAAACAACTGGTAACTCTCGACTCATATATAGAAAATTAATACCGAGTCTTCGTAATATACGGTAACGCGTATCAGAGGCTTTTCAAGATACGACATGATCTTTCACGACGAAAAACTTTTAGATTTATCTCGAGGAGCGCGCGCGTAACGAGACGAGAGACGATAGCCGAGGCACTGATGAAAAAAGTTCGGATTCGCAAATCGAGAGCGTTCTACAACACCATACGTTTCCTTATACGGAACCGATCCGTGTCAAGGTGGGCAGCGGCAGCGCACAATCGACAACTTCTTGGATTTGATCGCAGGATCGTACAACCGCCGCGAGACGGGACACGTCAGGCACTGAGTCCGACACCTGTGCAGCACCGGGATCGGATGTGCTGGTCTAAAATTGGCATCTGTGAGTCTTGATGTTTGTTCTTTGCTGCTGCTGTTGGAATGCCGCTGCTGATGCTACTACTACTGCTTCTGCCGCTGGAGCAGATGGAATCTTTCCAGCCGGGCGTGTATTTCGTTTTCTGGTTCGGAGAAGACAGGCGAACGCGCCGGCTCGGGGTGCGGTAAAAATAGCCGGGATAGTTGACCAATCTCGGCACCAAACAAAAGGAAATCTTGACTCGGTGCCAGACGATCATCGAAAGCGCAGACCAGAAAGAGTTGAAGTGTTATTTCTGATTGCGAGCTTCGCAGACGGGGGCGATGTTATCGATGATTCCGAGTGCAGCATAATGCATCAGATTAGAATATTATTAAATATGAAGCCCCGTTTAGACGTACATAAAGAGTGTAATTAATACTACAGAATCTTTTAAAGGGGCATTAACAGCGCAATCTCAATTTAAGACACCGCCAGACTGGAAATTCAGCATTATACATCAAAGAGCATCGAATCAAACGTTCTGAATAATTATAGAATTCAAAGGGTGATAATTATGTGCTAATTTATATACGAATTTGCATAGTTATAATTAACTCTACGTAACTATTGAGTATAAACTCACATTAATGAGCATATATATATATATATATATATATATATATAAGAACATTCAAACACTTTCAAATGTAATAGTTGAACAGTTTTTCTCTTAACCCTTTATAGGCCAAAACTCAAAAACGGTTAATATACTAATATTAATCACCGTTAAAATACAATAATTGGATTTTGAGCCAAATATTTTATAGATATCTATATGAGAGATTATGTTCTATCGTTATTAATTTGTAGTTTTCGTTAAACTCTTACACCGCGGATGACACCTACAGAAGTAATCAAGAAAATCGCCAGTATGCAAAAATATTACAAGGCTCTAGAATCCTTGAGCCTTGTAATATTTTTTTCTTTGTATAATTTAAAATTGAAAAACACTTTAATTTATTGAAATAATATTTAAATAACTTATGGCATATGTAGGTGCTCCCCCACATATTAGCAAATTTCGAAATGGCGCGTAAAAATATCAGCTGCGGTGAAAGGGTTAAATCTGGGATTGAAAAAGTTTTTAATTTCTATGCTGAGAAAGAGTAAAAATGATTTTGATTTGAAATGATCAGAGAAATATTTATAAATAATCTAAATTTTACGAGTTTATTTCTAATATAATTTTTATATACATCCTGTAATCGGAGGGCAAATTTATTCTAAAAAAATATTATTGATTTTTTTTATACACTATTATATTTTCAGTGAAAATTTAAGCTGCCTCGTACCGAAACAGAAGCCATACAGTTTCTACAAGTACCTGTTTTGTTGTGTTCATGGGGTGTTCACTGTTCTGACCAATGCTCACTTAACGTATTTATGTACGTTTTAAAATTTAGACAGGTTAGGTATGAACGAGCGGCAGCGAGTGAGCGTTGGCCAGAAAGTAAGCACGCCATGAATAACAACATTTTTTTAAATAATTATATCCTATACATTTCAGGCAATATTAATAAAAATCCATACAGACAATATATTACTACATACGTTGTGATGCGCTATTCTGTGTTTTGAACTATACCATAAACCTATAAATATTTTTAAAAAATGTAAATAAATTTATATTTATTTGTACATATATAATTGAGCAATAAATATTTTCCAGAACCCAATAATTCAATCTTTAATTATACAATAATAAATTAGCCCTATAAAGGGTTTCCAAGCTTCCAAAAAGATAATGTCTCATATTAGCTGACCAGAAATTAATGTATCAAACTTATTGGGAGTAATGACAGCGGTCGATTGTCAATATCGTATTTTTTCCTATTGTTTCCATACAAAATCACCAGTTGTAATGTCCAATTGTAAACGAGGTTTTGGCAACAAACTGCTATAAGCAAAAACATCAAAAGCATTAAGTCGATTCGAACAACTTAAAATATATCTGATAAGAACTGACATGATAACATTACAATTGAGATAAAATAGGCAAGGAAATCGTATCAGTTAAATATTTTCAAAGCAAAATGGATTGAGTGGAATCTTTAATTACAAGACAAATAATGAATATGGAAAACTTTGAAATTATGATGATTGTTGTAGCTTTAGACATCAAATGTTGCGTATTCCATTACGCGCAAAACGAACTAACAAAAGGTATCGAAAAGAAAAGCTCTCAACAATATGTCGAAGAATATTAGGTATTCCCGAAATGATCGTGGTTTTCTAATGATTAAAAAAGGGGAGGGGGGCAGGTGGGGACCACTGAACCATATGATATGCCTGTGGCTTTAACGTTTTCGTCGATCATTTCTGGCGTAGTCACCTTAAGTGGACGTCCCGAACGATGTTCTCACTTGTAAATATACAACAACATTTAAAATCATTCATCATTTTAAACGCTGTTGCAGTTGTGCCATAAACTTCATTCAACTCGGCTTTGATTTCTTTCGATATTATATCTTTCAAGTGAAAATGTTTAATCACTACATGAAACTCGTTTTTTTCATTCTTCGAAAATAACAAAGGTTTTTTGCTTCAATAGATTGTAAAAATGAAGGGACGCAATGTAAATGGCTGACAATTTGACAGCGGTCTATTGACAGATCGTACTTTTCAAAAACAAACTTGTTTCGTTGCCATCTCTTAGATTTTCTAAGGACTTATTGACCTAATCTCGATATTAAAACCCATTTTAGATACTAAAATAAGTGACAATTATTGGTTAAAAATATGGTCGTTTAGAAAGTTTTGGCTAAATAAAACGAGTGAAATACCCCAATAATTTTGCCCAATAGTCACGCAAATTATCACAACATAAAAACTTTATAAATCCATTTTTCTTAAGCTTTATGATACACTCAGAAACAAAACGTAGCATTTGTAATTATCGGTTGGTGGCCAACAAATGGTCAGTAAGTTACGTTTCACTAAAGGATGTACCGGAGGGAGGGGGGGGGGGGTTAAACAATAGCGCGACTGGTTCTAAATTGACTTTCTCTCCCATTCGTCCAAGTTTCATCGAAGGACCAATATCAAGGATTTAACACATAGTCATATCACCATGCATGCACGCAACCCAACAAAATGAAAATATTATACATATTCGAATTCAAGTATGAACTGTTTTGAAATAACATTTTTATATATTATTTTACTAGAAAAATAATTACAAACAGACCACATTGCTTTAAAAATAATCATAAATATTTTTTTACATGTAGAAATGTCAGACTAAAGTTTAAAAACTGTTTATCGTTTTAACACCAGTGAAGGCAACTACTGCGTAAAGTTCAACAAACAGCTAGATTAGGTTATAAGGAATAAATTAAATAAATTGGAATGCTACTTTAATTTCTCCTACAGCTATATTTGACTATATAATATATAAATAAGGCAATCCATATAAGACTATAAAATTTTCGTTTATAAATAAAATTCACAAATAAAAACTCACTGCACAACCGATTTAATCTAATATTTATTTAAACTGTAATAATTAAATATAAAAATATAGAATATACGATTTTTTTTGCATTACAATAATAAAAAATGAGCACTAAATAAATATTAGATTGAGCAACATTTTATTTGTAGTGTGCACTAAAACGAATGATTTGTGCTTAAAAATGTTAAAAAATGAGCATTAAATAAATATATATTTATATTCAATAAAAAAATATTACATTGAGAAATATTTTAAGTTCAAACTTGAACCTAAATAGAAGTAATCTAATGGTTCAACAACTATAATTGCTTTTAGAACTTTCTTTAAGATAGGTTTGGGTTTGAACAGCAATTGAACGTTTCGTAACTGTTACAGTGAATTTATATTATTAATAGTATGAATTTAATTTTACTAACTAGGCCGGTTAAAATGTATCAAACAATATCAGTGAAACTGTATTTATTCACTTCCGGAACGCGTAGAAACGCATTCAGAAAAATTTTGGCCGTAACAGTTGATATGTAAACCATACCAACGCTAATGCACAGCTTATTTATTTGAATGCAAATATATTTTATAAAATGCTTACAATAAATGCACATATACTATATTGCTTGTTTAAATTGCCTTCATAAAAAAATAATTGATCAACCTTCGCCATTTTCTAAAAGGAAAATAATAGTTTATTCATAATTTTTTCCGAATTTTCACGCTATATACAATAATTTAATATTATATTTGACAGGTTAAAGACCACATAAAGCTAAAGTATCTCACAAAATTTGAGTCAAGTTTTATTTCAGTGCAATATAATACTCGTCGTTTCTGACTAAGATAGCTCAAAATAGTCCTTTCAATATGATTATATTGAGAAACAGTATCTAACACAGAAGGAATGCACTCAGGAAAACCTATGATAATCAGAGACTAAATATAATATAGTCGCAATTCCGAATTTCGTTATTTTTTTCATTAAATTGAGTGAAATGTAATGATATTTTTTATATGATGACAATTTAATGACCCAGATGCGTTCATAACCTTTGGCGAACAAAAAGTCATTATCGTCAGCGAACAATGGTTTAACACACAAAGAGTTCACCTTCTGGATTTCCGCTAAACGTTGAAAAGTGAATGCACACAGTAAACAAAAATATATTGCATACGACTAAATAAATAATTCAGCCGAATTTGTTCAGGTGAGCGATGATGCTCTATTTGGTCACATCGACCATATTGCATAGGAAGCATTGTAGCATTGTGAAGGTTATGGTATTAAACTGAATGCAGCTGTTGTAAAAATATACTCGGTCGAGTACAGGACTTATGAAAGGATGTCAGTTGAAGGTCATACACTTGAAGACGAATCAAGGTTTTAATGAACGAAAAAATTAAAATTGATATTAAATAGTCAATTATCTACCCACTGGCGAATAAATGCATAAATAATTTAATAATAACATTATAATTACAGAATTGAATATCTTTTAATTATAACAAAGTTAATGGAAATCGAGAAAGCTGATAATAAAACGCAAAATGTCAATAAAATATTGCGCAATATAAACGTCATAATAAAACGGGTCAATACATATTGTATATGTAGATAGGATTGCGCGATTTAAACTATATCGACTTGTTTTTATCAATGGACGCGTTTATTCGCATTCAGGCCGAAACATAAAACAAAAGAATTAAAATATTTCATGGTCGTTCATAACAAAACGGATCAATATATCGAATTCCGCGATTTTAATTAAAAAAAATTTAATACTGGTCGCTTTTATTGGTCTTAAGATAGCAATGAAATAAACGAGAGTGAATCTTATTCACTTTTAAATTCACGGTCGTTGAAAAATCAATACTCAGTCGAAGACTCTACGATTCATATGATAATGATTTTAACGTTAAAATTTAAAATGTAAACGACGGTTAATATGCAAATAATGCGCAATCGTTCGCAATAAGTCGAGAATATCGTTGAAACGACAAAGAAAACGGGCGTTTGACTCGTCTTGGCGCAAAATTGTAACGAAGAGCTTATTAAATGGCGGAAAAATTCACAGACGTGTCAGGAGCGTACTTACATAACGACGCGGGACAAAATAGAAGAGATCATGATGGCGGTGCGAAACACAGCGACGGACAAGTCCTGCGGCGCAGAGCGGCCGGCCGCCACTGCGCCATCTTGCCGAACGGCGCTCTGTTGTTGTCACGTGACCGAACCACATTTCCGGCCAGCTACTTTTTGCGCAAATTGTACAAAGAAATAATTGATAAATTGCCCAAAACATCGCTATAAATTAGGTGTAAATTATTATAAAAATATAGCAACGTTTTTATATACATATAAAACATTTAATTCTTGTGAAACGTATACACATTTTATAAAACTGTCATTACTTAACTTATTAAATGCAGTGGCGTAGCTAGGGTGTGTGCCGCCCGGGGCGATCCTTAAAATTGCCCCCCCCCCCATACATTTTTTAAAACAAAATCTGACCTTCCGAAAAATCTGTAACTTAGTTAATAAGTAATAATCAAAAACTTTCCGGAACAGGCGGCCCCTTTGCCTCACTTCTCAATTACGCTAAATATTGCATATTATTTATTTTTGTATGTAGTATTTGTTTTCTTATTTAAACAAGGTGTTTTATAAAACAATAAAAAATGTAATAAAATAACGAATTGTCAAATTATCATTATAATTAATTTTAAATAATAGAATAAAATGCAATATATTAAATAGTATTATATAAAACACGACAAAATCAACATATCATTACAGAGTAAAAAAAACACAAAAATTTATTAATTATATAATTAGCCAACAAATCATGTATTATTATAAAAATAAACTTAATTATTTTAAATTTCTACTTAAATAAAAGAAACTAAAAATTACAAATATATGTGTATAATTTTTATAATAATAATAATAAGTATGGATTTTTACAATATTCTGTCAAATAATAAATTAAAATAAATCACAATTAATTAATTTTACAATTAATTTAATATACAATTATTAAAATACTTATATTTGTTTAAAAATTAAAAAGCGCTGTAATTTAATAATAATAATAATAATAATAAGAACATAGTAATAATAAGAACATAAAATACACACAAAAATACAATTTTTAAAATATTAAAAATAAATGAACTGAAAATATTAAATACTACATAAAAGATATAAGCAAAAGTTATTAATATAAAAGATTAGACGGAGAAAGACGTTTAAAAGATTAGACGGAGCAAGAAATCCATATTTCTCAGCAAGAACATGAAGCTGTTCAAATCTTGTATTGATTTCTTGAATCACCCTATCCAGAGAAGAAAACATTTCTCTTCGCAATTCAGTCTCATATGGTAATTCAGCATCATGTGATCCTTCATCAAACATTCTTTTTTTCTTTTTGCACCGACGCTGACGCTCCATGACAATTCCTAGATCAACACAAATTTCCTTGGCATATATTATTGCATTGTCCACTAGCTTATCCCTATTTTCCATTAAAAATGCCTTTAAAGCCTTAAGTTTTACATCACAATGTTGTATATTTATCCCTTTGGTTTGAAGGTAAATCTGTGTTTCGTTAATTTCCGTAAGAACTGATTCCCATAGGCCGAGAAAACACAAAAATGAAAAGGATTGCAACGCACCAAGTAGTACGCCAGCTTCCGACCTCGTGCATATGTTTTCCTCTTCGCTAGTCAGATCTTCCAAGGATTTTAAAATATTTGAGAAATTTTTTTTTAAGACACTCACAGCTTTAGCTCTTGCACTCCATCGAGTTTCTACTACACGTTTGAGACTTTGGGAAGTCACCGATGTCAGAATATCCGAGGACGAAAAAAATCCGTAAAGGCGGTCCAAAACTCCAAAAAAAGTTATAGAATTAATAGCCACTGAAGCTGCGTGTAGACCGGACAAATTCAGGGTATGATTAGTACATGCAACAAACTCTGCTTTACTATTAATTTCTTTTATGCGTTTTTGCACACCAGTACATTTTCCAGCCATCACAGCCGCATTGTCATATGCTTGTCCTCTACAATTTTGAATATCAAGTCCGTCATTTTCTAATTTCTCCAAAATCATTGTCGAAATATTCTCGGCGGTTTTACCTTTCGTCTCGATAAAATCGACAAATGATTCTATTATCTTCACTTTATCTCCATCAATCATTACGTAACGCAAAACTTGGCTCGTTTGATCTTTATGAGAAATGTCAGGAGTGCTGTCGAATATTATAGAATAGTATTTGGCTTGTTTAACTTGTTCTAAAATTTTGCTTCGTACTTTATTTCCCAAAATTTCTATAAATTCGTTTTGAATCGTAGGTGACATATAAGATAAGGTGAATTTATTTCCCAGCTTAATTCTTAGAATATGTTCTCTTAGCACTGGATCATATTTTGCCAACAAATCTACTAGTTCTAAAAAATTTCCTCTATTATTTATTGTGTTTTCAGTATCAACGTTAAATTCAGAGTCATTTCCTTCTCGATGACCCCGTAAAGCTAAATTCTGTTTCGCTAAGAATTTAATTATGTCCAACAATCTTGAAAGAATATGTCTCCACTTCCTCGCTTCATTTTCAACAGCTTCCTGTTCTATTTTATCAATAGTTGCTCCGCAAGTAATTCTAATTTCCAGCTCCTTCCATTGCATGAATTTTTTTACGTGAGTCACACTGGATTCATGTTCGAGTAACTTAGGATTAAGTTTCCACCAAGTATTAAATCCATCTAACGAATTAAAACTCGAACAATTTTCAGCTGGAAATATTTTGCAGCAAAAGCAGTAGAGAGCTTTCTTGTAAGGCGAGTATCCATGACCGTAACATTTTTTCGCCATTTGGCAAGGTTTGAAAAAACCAATCGCGAGTTAGTTTTCTGTTCCGTCCTTTAATTGATGAACCTTGACGAATGGTTTCACCGAAATCTGAATCTAGGTGTTGGATCACAGATGCACCTTGGCGTACCAGTAAGATTCTTGTATGATCACTAATTTTGCTTGGCCATAGACCAGCGTCTTTTAAGTTAGCAGCCTTAAATTCAGACACTTCATCGCTCGTAGTGGAAGAACTTGAACTTGGCAAAGTAATAATAATTTCTTCAGATACAGGATTTATTTCAGGTGCAGCAATAGTAGTTTCTTCACGTGCAGTATTACTTGTTTGTTCACGATTGAAGTATTTAATTAGTGCTCCTTTACTTTTTTCTATTTCTTCTTCCTTCTCTTTTCTCTTTTTTCTATAAGCAGCGCCGCTATCTCTCGTTCTTTTCATCTTGGGATGGATTAAAAAAATAATAAAATTTATATAAAAAACCAAAAAAAATGCATATTTATAATAATTAGACATAATGAACTTACCACTTCGTAATGTAGAAAATTGAGAATTATAAATTTACAAACTGCAAAATTGCACTTTCTTCAGGAGCATCAATGGTTTTAACTTAAAAGACAAACATAACATTCTTAGCAACATAAACATACAATTCTACTTCCACTAATTGATTACAATAGTATTTGCTAAAAAATCTTTATGTTAATACTTTATATTCTAGAGTGTAGAGCTAATAAAATAATAGATTTTAAAGTTGAGACAATAAAATAATAAATTTACTCTTTTATAATGAAAAGCCTATTTCAATGTTAATTTCTGGAAAGCAAAGCCGGTTCAATTATCAAATTTTTCGATGTTTCACCTTGTGCGAAATATCTCTCCAAGAGTATTAACAAACTCTAAAACAGTGGTAGGCAACCCGCGGCCCGCCTCGAACATTTTTCCGGCCCGCGAAATTCATCACACTTTTACAAAATATATTAATTTTATAATGGCCAAAGTAAAATTAATATTTTTTAACGATTTCTTTTTTTTTATTTCATTTATATTTATATGGTTTTTATATTTATTTTTTATTGTTATACATTTCTTTACAATGTATTCTACGTTTAATATCATTATTATTATAATATCTATGTTTACATGTAGGAATAAGAGTAAACACAATAATAATAACTCATTATGTTTCAATTTTTCACTCCAAAAAAATGTCTATAGTGTATCTCAATCTAATATGGGAATATATAATTTTATATGTGGCCCGCGGAGTTATGATGCATTTCCAAATTGGCCCGCAAGATCATTTGGGTTGGCCATCCCTGCTCTAAAGTGTATTTAATTTTAATATTTATTAATTAATTTTAATATATTTAATTTTATTTAAATAATAACGAGTAATACATATCGACGTATTTTTAATAAATATCTTATTATGTAATATTTAACTTTTAAATTCAAAAGATTACTTTAATTTCTCAAAAAATATAACATTAAAAATATTCTATTCATTATTAACCCTTTGGCTACCGAAATCCGATATATCGGCTTTCGCTACACTAGCGAGAACTGCCGGATCCGACGGCTCCGAAATCGTAGTATCCAATACATTTTCAACCGTCTGTAGGGTAATTGCTTCAGGGGTTTATAACATTTTTTTCAAATATATGTTATAAATATATTATAATCATTATTTTTATACATATACACACACATATATATATATATATATATATATATATATATATATATATATATATACATATACATATACATATATATATATATACATAATATATATATATATATACATATATATATATATATATATATATATATATATATATATATATATATATATATATATATATATACATATATATATATATATATATGTATATATATATATATATATATACATATATATATATATATATATATATATATATGTATATATATATGTATATATATATATTATGTATATATATATATATATATGTATATATATATATATATGTATATATATATATGAATATATGTATATATATATATATATATATGTATATATATATATATTATGTATATATATATATATATATATATATATATATATATATATATATATATATATATATATATATATACATATATATATATATATATATATACATATATATATATATATATATATATGTATATATATATATATATATATACATATATATATATATATATATATATATATATATATATATATACATATATATATATATATATATATATATATATATATATATATATATATATATATATATATACATATATATATATATATATGTATATATATATATATATACATATATATATATACATAATATATATATATATACATATATATATATATATATATATATATATATATATATATATATATATATATATACATATATATATATATATATGTATATATATATATATATATATACATATATATATATATATATATATATATATATATATATATATATTCAACAGTCTGTAGGGTATTTTTACTTAAACCATTATTTAAAAATATTATATTTTATTAATTTACGAAAAGTTTTATTTACATTATAAAAATAAATAACATATTATATACCATTGTTATTGATTCCTGGTTGGAGTTCGGCCGCTCAGATCTCGTATTTTTTAATACGTCATGCGATAATGACTCTTATTCAGCGCAAATAAGAACTAAAATAACACACAATCGCTTATTCATCATTAATTAGGTTCACTGCAGACAGCGTCGCACGCCGCGACAGCATGTTTACAAACTAAAATACACATTTTGACTTTTTAATTATTTAATAAAAAGTCCCGGCAGTTCTGGAACATTTTTCCAAAAATGCCCGGCATCCAAAGGGTTAATATTGTGTAATATTTAAAAACTGATATCTATATTAAAAGAATAATCGTTATCAGACAGGTTTTGGTGCTTTCCCGTTGGCTGTTATTTTTTTATTCATTTATTTTTAATTTGAGCTACAATTACAAAATTTGTATGTAATTAACTTCTTAACAAATGTAAGTAATTAATTTTTTAATTTTGGTGTAAGGCAGAAATTCATTTCAAATTTACAAATAAACAGATGATATTTTAAATTAGTACCCACTTTTTTTCATTTACGGTGTTTATTTGTAATTGTGTTATTTTTATAGTTTAATATACGACGCGAATAACGTAAGTCTGATTTTTTAGCAAGTTCAGATTTTGATTGAATAAGGTTATATGAGTGATTTTGCGATTTCAACCAACTTCTTAAAAATTTAAAAAAACTAGTGTTGGCAAAATATCTATCGTCAAATGAAAAATTATTTAATTTAAAAAATAAAGTGTTTTCGTTGTTTTCTAAATTTTTTTTATCGTTTTTAAATATTTTTTAGCAAATTTTTTCAATGAATCTTTTTAAAAGGCCACTATTATATTTAATTTTAAAATTATGTATAAGTAGATAAGTTTTCGACAAACGTTATAAATGATCCATAGGTACTTGCTGTCATACAGTGGAAAAACGTTACAACATCATAACTTACGTTATTCCACAATTGAAATTGTTCATTTTTGACTAAATCCAATATCGTATTATATAGATACTAGTTAAGTATGAAAAAATTTTTTTAATGAATAAATTGTGAAATATAATATTATAAATATCCAAAAATAAATGTATGTAAATGAATTTTTTATCTCAGTAAAGTTGAATATTTACGTATTTACGACTTACAAAGTTATTCGCGTTGCATATTCAATTTAATAACCCAATTTTAACAACCATTAATTGTAAAATTTTATTTATAATTCCGAAACTCCTAAAAAACTACATTCATGTGTATCGTATTTGTATAAATAAATATAACGATGCATTAAAACGTACTTTAAGAATTTCATAAAAAAACACAATAAAAAAATATTATTTGACTTACCTTGTATTAAAGTTGTAATTATATAATTCCAGAAGACCACGAAACCACTGATACAAATTTTACGATGACCCGTTCGCCGTAACGTCCAAAAATGTAATGAAATATTTCTCTATCCTAAAATGTACTATTTTCACACATCTGTTTGCGAATAAAACTAGAAGAAAGCTGTCGCGCTATTGCAATTTGCCGAATTGAATATGGTCAACTCTGTAAGCTACAAACAATAGGTACCTTATCTCGCCTTTCTGTAACATAACCGTCGTAAAAAGTAGGTAAAATTTGTCTTTCGTCGTCTCCATCGGTATCCGCCTTTCTTTGTAATTAGGTACCATAAAGCACATATTTTTTTTATACTCGACTTGAACAAGCAATGGGGAACATCTGGTGAAACTTCGAAGAATTCGGCCAAATTTTCGGGTAGGGTAAAAATATTTGTATCTATAGTGGCAGCATTTTATGACCGGCAGAGTCATAAAATCGGCATTTCTTAAAATAATAAATTGGTTATTGTAAAACTATTGCTATTCGTGGATATATATTTATTAGTGCATTCAGGGTTGAGAATCACACTAGTCGACCCCATCGCGAATATGCCGCCCCCAAGCAATTGACGCCCGGGCGGCCCGCCCCCCCCCCGCCCCCCCATAGCTACGCCACTGATTAAATGGTAGTTTGATTGTGAGAATAGAAGACTTATTTTTATTGATACACAAAATTAAAGCTCAAATTTTCCTCAATCAAATATAAATATAATTAAATCTTCTTTTGTATTTAATTAAATTTCCTCTTTTATTATTATGTGATTAATGTTCGTTTTTTGTGACGAATTAATTTTGATTTCATAAAATACATCTACCTTAAGGGTAAAAAACACCATAAGCCTTAAGCCAACACAATTTTTTAATTTGATTTGAAAAATAATGAAAGTTATAATAATAACGATTTTTCATAAACTTTTACTACAAAATTAAGAATATAGATTAATTGTTACTGGTTTATAAACATTTTATAGTTTACAGAAAAAAAAATTATAAAAATAATAAAAAAAAACTTTTCCAAAGTAAAAAAAAAAGTCCACTGCGTTTCGCGTTGTGGCAGACGGGTACTTTTGTGTACTTTTGCTCGGGGTTTTTCGGCTGGGGCCGGGGTGGCTAGTTCGCCAAGCCCCATTACCGCACTGTCGCTCAGTCGCGCGCTACCCGCCGCAAGGCCAACACCACCTAGATAGAAGGCCGGACAGCAGCGCGCGTGACGTCATTGAAAAAAATCTTTAAACCAACTACCCGAGGTGAGTGTTTCTAATTTTCTCCTTTTCTTTCCATCAGAATTAATCGATATTATGCTATTTTTCTTTTTCATATAATTGTTTAAAAATATATTTGTAGATGTTTTTATTAATAGCCTTAAAATATTAAAATCGGTATGCTTCAATGTTGGACAATAAAATTCCGATAGTAAGAAATCATGTTCTTCGACTGTATTTAATAGATAAAGATAAGAGAAAATATATCGATTTTTTAAGTGAACAAGTAAAACTTTTCAATTGTAAAAAAAAATCGTTATAGATATTCACCTGATTTTGTAATATTTTGTAGCATTTTGTTCTCAATATCTCCCCACGCATGTAGGTAGATACATTAGAAGCTTTGATTTGTTACAAATACCATGTGGATGTGAGCAATTAAATAAAAATTAGCATATGAATTTAGCCAAGTTTTATACCAATAATATATTATTAATAATTTTATTACTATTATTTATAATTACGTATAATGATTAACAAAGCAATAAATTAATTCCATAATTGTATTGTATTGGGTTGATGCAAATGTTATGACCGTTTTTTACATATACAAGTAAACATTTTTTTTTTAGATGTATATTATTTATTTAATCAATTATATAATTTCTATCTGTTCTTATATCCTTCTTCCATCGTTCTATCAACTTATTTTTACCATTAGTGTAAAATTCCGTGGATTTTGATGCGAAAAATGTAGTAAGGGGTGTTTTTACCTGCTCTATTGTATCAAATTTTTTATCATTTAAAAAAATTTGCAGTGATCGGAATAAATGATAATTGGAAGAAGCAAGATCCGGAGAATACGGTGGATGCTTGATAACATCCCAATTCAACTCATTTAGCTTGTGTTGGGTCATCATAGCCACATGTGGTCGCGCGTTGTCGTGGTGAAACACTACCCCTTTTCTGTTTACCAATTCTGGTCTATCCTTTTGAAGGGCGATGTTCAATTTGGATAATTTCTGACAATATCGTTCTGCTGTAATTGTCTGATTGCGTTCTAAGAGTTCAAAATACACAATAATCTTACAATCCCACCAAACACAAAGCATAACTTTTTTTTATGGATTTCGGCCTTCGAAGTTGTTAATGGGGCTTGTCCAGGTATAGCCCAATGTCTTTTTCTTGTCACGTTGTTGTACACGACCCATTTCTCATCTCCCGTTACCAAACGATGCAAAAAAGGTTCATGTTTTTGTCTCGCACTCAAAGCAACGCACGTTGAAACACAATCCAATAAATTGGCAGCCGACAATTGATGAGGTATCCAAACGTCGTACCGCGAAACCATCCCCATGCGCCTTAAATGTCTTAACCCTTTCCGCTCGTATGGTGCGTGAGACGCACCAGTACTTGGGTCTATATTACTCGTCAGGCGCGTCAGACGCACCATTTCAATTAATGAAATATAACGTCGATTTTTGGGTATTTCCTGTGCATGTTTTGAATGGCGTTTTTGCAGTGTTGTAGACAAGAGTTTCAAGAGTCATACCTTATCAAAAAAATATCATTTTTACCTGAATCAAGTCGGGGAGAGCTTATTTATCGGGATAAGTCGGGGTTTTTTTGATGACTAAATTTAACGGCAGATTTGCCGTAGCTTCTCCCAAAGGCAACAGTTGGCGATCGCCTTTCGGTTGACACGCGTCGGTGACGTTTTTATTACCTATTCTGTTTTCGACAGTGGCTCGGTTGTCCGTAATTTGTGTCTAAGTGAAACTATATATAGTGACTGGTAAATTTGTTTAATTACTTATTTTGTAATTTTATTGTGAAGTTATTGTAAAGTTATTTTTTAAATATTATTGTGAAAAAATAGTGCTATGGCTAAATATAGTGATTGTGAAGATATGTTTTGTAATGATAGTGTATAATCGTATATTGGGCGACAGTCAAATGGGCGACAGACAAACGGGCGATGGTCTTTTGGGCGATACAATAATAATGCATTACAAATAAATGTGATGCAAATCATGATCTTATAATTAATTAAATAATTAACGTAATTAAATACATACGAAAATATAAGTAATATTTTTTTGAAAAGAATTAAAAGATGAAAACATTATTCGGTCTAAACAAAATATAATATACCTACATAAGATATATGTATATTTACTTATCATTTGTGCATATTTAATTATAAAATTAATCACTTAAACAGTTTGATTTTTTTATTCAAGAATTTAAGAGAGTTACTCGATATCATAAATCACTTAGGCTAAAGTCGGTAATTTTATTATAAATACCTACCAAAAAAATGTTTGTAGTGGGACTTTACGCGAATTTTTTTGTATGTTTTGAGCCTTGGAAACTACTGTGAGAACAAACTTTTGGAATTCCCAAAAATCGCATATTTTACAGTTATCTATTTTAAATTAGATAGGATTGTTATATATAAATATAATAACACAGAACTAGCGCTGATAAGTGTTTATCGTGGATTTCGCCCTTTACGCGATTTTTTTATATTAAGAGATTTTTAAATTACTGTGAGAACAATCTTTTGGAATTTCCAAAAATCGCATACTTTACCGTTATCTATTTTAAACTGGATAGGGTAGTTATATATAAATATAATAACCCAGAACTAGCGCTGATAAGTGCTTATCGCAGATTTTACCCTTTACGCGATTTTTTTATATTTTGAGAATTATAAATTACTGTGAGAACAAACTTTTGGAATTTCCAATATAATTTTTCGGTTTAACCCTTTATAGGACACATATTTTTGTTTTATTTACATTTTTTAAAAATAAATTAATATCTTATTTGTCGTTTTAGGCTGCAATATTCTAAATTAAGTCAACTTTATATTGAATAGTAAACTGACCTACCAATGTACGTTATCACGGGTGCTCTTGTAACATTAGGTTCATTATTAAAAAAAAACATAGGAAAAATAAACCTTAATTTTGGTGGTATATACATGTACCACTTTGTTCAAGGTGTCCTATAAATAGTTCATGTATATTTTATTAATATTTACAATAAAGCAAGGCGTGCATTTCTGTCGCCCAATTGACCGTCGTCGTCGTATAAAATTACAAACAAATACATATTTACCATACAGCTATTCATTAATAAAAGTTTTGTCTATTTTTAATTAAGAAATATATAAAATAATATGACACTAACTGCAACGTTCCATTTGCCCTTCGATGGGGCGATGAGACTATTATTAGTTTATATAAATATAGATATCTTGTGGGTTTCTTTAATTATGGAAAAAACGTACAATTTGTAATTCTGCGAGCGATGTAAGCTGGCTACGTTCGCAGGTAGATATATCTAAACCTAAAACCGAGCGGCATATTGTTATTTGTGTATATTTATGGTTTAAACATTTTTCGGTCCCATAAATATTTTAAAAAGGGTCCTCACCCTATTGTGTTAATTTATTGTTATGGATTGCCAACCAATGGTACTTAAGAGAAAAAAAAAAATTAAAAAGTAATTTAGAGAAATGCAAGTATTTGTTCTGATTTCTTCGTTTTTGATATTAGTTTATTCATAGTTATGCTCTACATATATAATTTTAATTTTTAAAAAGAATTTAACATTTTTCATTTTTCCCGAGCTGGCGACATACCTAGTACGAAAACGATTACGAGTGCAAAGGGTTAATACGGTTGTTTGGTTGACTCCCATCATCGACGCGATCTCCCTGGTGGTTAGACATGGATCGGTGTCAATTATGACTTTTAACTTGTCGTCATCAGACTTAAATGGCCACCCGGTAAGTGGTTTATCAATTAGTGAAAAATCCCCAGATCGGAATTTTGTAAACCATCTTCGTACCTGTCGAACTTTGATGACATATGCACCATACACTTCGCAAATGTTTTTGGTTGCCACACTCGCGGTATTGTCTTTACAAAATTCATAAAGTAAACAATGACGTAAATGCACTTTCTCGACCGACATTTTGAAAAAATACAAGGGCTCTTCACTGTACTCTGGCCAGGTCAAAACTGAATAGAAAGTAGAGGAAAAGTATTCTTTATACAATGGAATCATTTAAAAGAAGATACTATTCATCATTTCTAAAGAAAAATTTTTTTTACCTAGGATCATAAAAAACGATCATAACTTTTGCATCAACCCAATAAATCATTTTGTATAATTTTCCTCAAATAAATTATCATTTTTATAAAACTCATAAATTTCCTTAGAGTAGCCAAATCAGGTGGTTCGGTGTTTATTGCGCAAACGAAAATTGTGCACAGCTAAAATTCAAATCATAAATGAGCAATATGCAAATATATGTTTATTTAAGAATACGTCAATAAATTGTCTTCATATTCAACGTCGTCTAATATTTTTAACTCGTGCCCCATTTTTTTCTTTTGCCAAGATCTCGGAGGCAGATAAAAATGTATGTTTTTGTAAACTTCTTGTCATCTCAAAAGCGATTTTATTTAAATTAATAAAATAAATTAAAATGGTCGAAAATTATACTCAAATACTAATATTAAAAAATTTTAAGCAAACTTTTTCTTGCACGCATAATTACAAACTGCTAAAAACACATCAATGCATATATTAAAAATTACTTCAGTTTACAGAAGAATTTTCATAAATTAATATTAATTTATAAAAACAGGCTAAATAAACGCATGATTGTTTTTGTTGTATCTTATAAAACTAGAATCTATATAATTACACTTATTGTAAATTTTATAATAATTCTGATCGATCATCGCAAATTCAGTTTTCGTAGACTTTCCAAATCTCACGGATAAATAATTAAAATCGAGCTAGGTCGTACATATTAGGAATTAAAAATTCTAATACATTATATATGTATATAAAAACACTTAATTGTGTAAATAAATATATTTATAGAAATAAGTCATGGAAATATGAATAAAATATTTTATACGCATACATTAGTGTTTGTTGTAATATGTACATAAATACATATTCTTACAGCCCGTCCAAGATATGAACGACCATCGTCATAGTACTGGTGAGAGAATTTAATAGGGTGACCATGTGAAATTACAAGTGCAATTAATTTTTGCTTTTTTAATTTTATTTGTTGAGGAAAATGTAAAATAACACTTGCTTACTTATTTTGCTTATTTGTATACATATTTAACTCAAAAACATGATAGCACTCACCAAAATATTATTTAAGACGTATACCGATGGCGGCAACTTTGGCGCAAAATAATAAAGGCGAGCGAAAATGGCCCGATTTTATGACCCGTCATAAAATCACTTAAGGGACAAATTTTTACAAAAAATACGGTTAACCATCGGGTGCGGGTATAAGCGCAGAGACATCTAAAACATAATTTATGGGTTGTACGGAACAGAATGTAAATATTTAATAATATATGTAAACAAAGAACAATAACATCGCGAACGTGTTTGAGCGCGAAACATTATAGTTTTTAATGCAATTTCTAACGCATGGTCACCCTACTTTAAAAACATCCCTGATTTAGTATTGGTAACGTTCTCATATCGGTGTAAAAAAATTCGTGGAAAACTGTAGATGTGTGCATGAATGCGTACACGCACCCTTATTTACAATACAACGACGATGGTCGTTAACATCTTGGACAGACTATACGTAGCTCTGAGTTAAAAAAAATAAATAAATAAATAAATATCTTTAGCACTGACTAATCATTTTTTAAATTATATATTTTCAATATATAATTTGCAATTATTATACTATGTAATTTATTATTAAAATCAATCGATAAATGGAATATCAGAGCGATTCTTGTGACAAAGGGTGCGGTTTTTGTTACGTTAGATATAATATTTATTGGGTCAGATTTTTTTTTGATTTTGCATAATAATTAATAATTGGTAAGTTGTTTATTTATTTAAGTGTCTGTTTTTAAATTATACACTTATGTTTGTATTAACTCATTGCGTACGGTGTGCACAAATTTGTGCGTTTCGTCATTTTAACTTCATACGAAAAAAACTCACGTAAACTGCGTATTTACTGTAACGTATTTATTTAGGGATTTACCTACAGATGTTACTAATATCATATTAACTAAAAATAGTTCAAAAAAGTAGAAATTCTAAATTCCAGAGGCTCAAAACTCGGGTAAAATAAATTCGTTTCAAGATGTATGTTTACATATATATATGCAATTTTTTTCTATGAAATTATCTCACATATTATTTATTAGAAATAGTGAAATCACTCAATACCAAATTGCGAATCACGTATCAATAATATATAAATATATTTAAATATTTTTTAACACTTAACGGTCGATTTACGCGGCGATATTCGCAAGACACCCAACCGTCCAATTTCGAACAAATGTAACGTTTCCGTTAGGCTAAGCGCACGCTGTTAAAAAAAATGTTAACGAAAAACCCCACCTTATCGGTTTGATTCAGGTAAAGATGGTAATTTTTTTAGAGATATGTTTCTTGAAATTCTTATCTACAAAATTACAAAATATTCAAAGGTAACCGCATAAAAAAAAAAATAAGTACATATTATCAAACCGAAGCATTATAACAAAATAATCAGTGATTCTCAACTTTTAATTGCGTTAATTTATTTTACAACTTTTTGCATTATTATATTTTGTTAGGTTTACAATATATTTTTGTAATGCTTATTTATTTCGTACTCCTTCGTTTATTGATACTATTTTCTAAGAAATAAATTACAGTAAATCAAATTCATATTTTTATAATATAAAATATAATGTTTTTTATTTATCATTATTTTCTGCTATATATATATATGTATGTAGAGGTATCGTGGGCATTTAAATGCAGATTCATCAATCCCAAATGTGATATTTTATAATATTTAGACCTGAAATGATCCCGATCTGTTCAAATTAAATAAACTGTTCTCAATATGTTTTCGATTACCAACACATTGAATACCGGGCACTATTCCTAAAAATGGAGCGTGCGGCGGGGATTATTTGCAAAAATTAGGACCTTAATTTGTGTAACTATCCAAGCACATTGGTGGTTCGAGTCTTTATTGGATAAAAAGTATACAGTAAGTGCGCGTTTTTCATTATTTAAACACATTGCGTACCGTGTGGTAAAAATACAAAAAGTGGTAAATATATAATATTAAAGCAATAAAATGTTTAGAATCAATGATAATTTTTAATTATATTAAATATACTATATAAAATAATAATACAATAAAAGATTACATTTATCCATAGGCAAACGTTACGTTTGTTCGAAATTGGACAGTTGGGTGTCGTACAAATATCGCTGCGTAACTTGAGCGTCAAGTGTTAAAAATTTTGAATTGATTGTATAGGTCACAAAATTAGATATTTTCGGTTTTTATTATATACAACAGTATTTTATCATCATTTTATTATTATCTTTATTGTTTTTATTCAAAAATATATATATTTGGTTATTCTAAACTAAAAATTATATTTTATTTTATTGGTACGCGATCCACAGTTTGACGTTTACTGATTTTATCATTGCAAATACAAAAAAACGATCATCATAAATCTGTTTTTAAAATTTGACGTTAAAACGTTGACTAATTAAAGAGTTACGATGTTTTAAAAAAAAATAAGTTTGTATCCTAATTTTCGCAAATAATCCCCGCCGCACGGCTCCATTTTTAGGAATAATGCCCAGTATTTAATGTGTTAATATGAGTTATTATGATAAATATCCATAAAAATCGAATGTAAAATATTTCGTAAACAAAAATCACATCTAATTTAGTTTGTTTAAAGTTTTTGTATTTTTCCTTAATTTATTAGTTTTATTTTATTTTTTTATTTACACTTGTAAACTAAAATAAAACTAATAGGGAAAAAACTTACTTAAATGTATTTTCTTATAATATTAATATTATAATAAACATATTAACACATTGTTGTCGGGACACGGATTTTTCCGTTTTTGCGGAACTGCTGCTGGATTGCGGGACCCGTAAAACTCCGTTTTTTGTAGTCTGTTGCTAGAAGTCGGCTCACGTGTTTATCCGTGTAATTTGAACTGCATTTTTTTTTTGTTGTCAGCAGCTAGATGTCACTGCTTTGATATTTAGTAAAGACATTATTTTATTCGTCGTCGCATTTATTACATTTCCACCAAATGTATTGTACTAATTTTGATATTGAATTTTTATTCCGTACAAAAAATTAAATAACGAACTATAAACAATTCCTGTTATCCCAAATATCTTCTATTATGTTCAATTCTATTCAAGATACTTCGAGGAATTACTTTCTACCTGATGTAAAAGAAGGGATGGTTGGGAGTGAGAAAACAAAACAAATTCCAATGAAACTTGACCTGGGGTAGATAACAAGCAACAGTCATTGCGACATCTGTGACTTGTTATAAAAAAAAAGACATCATTACAGTTACGCGTAAATGTTCCGTCGTTCGGTTGTCTAAAAAATAGTTTTACACCCCGAAATGTTTTCACCCGATAAAAATAAATCTGACGATGAATTTTGTGTGGATAATTTATCTGATTATTGATAATTGGACCAAAAGTGTAGCTATGTATCTTTTGACATACCTCTACACAGAGGTACGTGTTTTTAGAGATATCATACGTTGAAAAACTATTCATAAAAACAGATTGTGCCATATTTTAGTTTTATTTAGTGTTTAATTCGATTTTTTATTACATGCATTTTTATAGTACTTTTATGTGCAAAATAAACGCAAGTTTTCAGTGAATATAAAACTGTCAACCTCCATGTTTCTTCTTCATTTGATAGTACTGTTTATGGTAAGTCTATGTTTAAAATTTCATAATTTTATATTGTATAGTATAAAAGTTATGGCGAGTTTCCGAAAAAAAACGCGGAAATTCTTCGTTTCCGAAAAATTCCGCGGCTGCTAAAAAATGGCCCGCGCCAGGCTTGAAACAATGCGCGAAATCACCCGACAACAATGTGTTTTAAAAAAGTGTACATATTGTACATATATTTAAAAAAATAATGTTGCTTATGACAAAGCTATTGACAATTTATTAATATAACTGTACATATATTAATAATAGTATTGTCCGTTTTTTTAAAGCTACTGAAAGGTAATTTTAATAAAATTTAATATTTCATTGATTGATCTTATTATGATATTAATTTATTCTAACTTTATACGAAATTAGAAATTTATTATGTCTATGATTTTTGTGGATTAGATTGTTAATATAATAAATTGTTAGTATAATATATTTGTAGAACTTAATTTATTATTACCACTTCGGCCCTGTGCAGTTAGGGGCAGCGTTCTAAAAAATTTCAAGTGAAAATTCTTGCGGAGCGATCCGATATCCGACGTTTTTAAAAGCACGTCTTTTCGGTAATTAATCTACGGGTTTTTTTTAAATAATTTAATAACTAATTTAAAATAAATGTCTTACTAATTTTGATTGACTCAATTTGAAACACTTCTAACACACAGAAAACACGCTACTTTGATAGGTTAGTAATTTATATATTATATTTATTTTCTACATTACCATCTCATAATATATGATATAATAAATTCCTACATCTTCCACAGTCTAAATTTCTGCAGATGATGTGACGTCATTTCATTTAAAACACATTTATATATTGTTAAATCTATCATTTCTATACCTCTTTAAAGGTAAAAATCACTTTTGAGCTTTGAGTGCTTATTAAACACGACTAGCAAATAGATCAATCTCTTGAAAATTCAAAAGCAAACTCACCCAAGTCATTAAATAAATACATAAAACAATAATTGATTGATTTTGAATAAAATCTTATTAAAAAATGTAGGTAATTAATGCTGCTTAAAAAATATTTATACAAATAATTAATGCATTCTGCAAATAAATTCTTATAAAAAACGATATTTACATGACTTACGCGATTTTGATGAAAAATAATTTCAATAATGTTTTTAATCAACTCATATTTTGTCAACAAAATAAATCAGATATATTTTTTCAATATATCGAATTAAATTATTAGCTTTAAATAATTTATATACAACTGTCCTGCATTCGATCTTGTAATTTTTGCCGCATTGTATCACAAGATCACAACGAATAATGTGTCGAAAGAGTAAACACACTTATTCACATCGTTCGGTTCTACTTTTACCATCTCGTCCTTAAACTATGCGCTACACCACATCAGACTTCGCAATTTTCCTGATTGCCAGCTTGATTTTAAATTCTAAAAACTACCGCCAGTTGGTTGGCGTCGCTTTTGGGTTTGTGTTTTCTTAATTTTATCACCAGCCCGACGCGTGAGAGCATCAAATCCTTTAATTGTCTATTTCTCGGGCTCTCGAATCCTGGAGTTGTTTGCCATAAAGCCTCTTGGAGACATTCGCGAAAATATTGTAGAAAGAAGGTATTAATTTGGCGCTTTGTCTCAGAATGTATCGCTTAAAGACTTTTAAAATTATATACGAGGCTCATTAACCTCCGCATATGTATTTATATATAATACTAACATACAATAGGATCAAATTCTTCCATACAAAAATATGTCATTATGACTCTATTTGAAATCCGATCTTTTATTTCTATAATGAGATGTAATACTATATTCTCATTGTCTCTTATTCTCATAAGATTTAGTAATATATGATGTAAAAAAATATTTGATAAAGGAACACATCTAGTATAAAATTTGGAGTAATATTTATTTTATGTAATATAAAATTTTATTGATGACAAACACTCCCACTTGATTTATTTTCAGTTTCGAGTGTACCATTGATTCATCGATGTCGACCCAATTTCACATTTCGGAAGGTTCTATCATGAACAACTACTCAACATCCGGTGAAATCACCTCGCCTTCGCCAATTAGCAACAGCTCGTCGTTAGGTTATATGATGTCTCCGGAACAGACAGTACCTCATTCTGGTATGTTTGATTTTGATTTATGATTAACGCAATTATTTGTACTATATATCATTTATTTATTTGCAGACAATAAAAAAATACATTTAAAAATCTTGGAACAGCCCATAGATAAATTTCGCTTTAGGTTTAAGAGCGAAATAATAAGATCACGTGGATGTTTGATTGGTAGAACGAGCAAGAAGTCATTTCCAACGGTGGAGGTATGATTTAAATTTATTTTTCTGGTTTTTTTTTAATTAATATAAATGGTTACTCGATATGTTCTACTTTAAGATTATTTATATACATAGTTCACTAAAAGGGAAGACATTCAATTTTAATTTTGAAACATCGAAGAGCACTACTTATATTATAATAGTAACTTATTCGATACTAATATAACTTATGGTGTAGTTTAGATGTATGTATCATATATAACTGGTTAATCTAATAATGTATCATTTGGGATGAATATATTTTGAATACTACTTTTTATTACATCATCACAAGTCATCCTGTTTCGAGTTTTAATTAATTTCCTTAGAGATTTTATATCATTAAAACTTAATGTTATAATATGTAAAACAATAGGCATACGACTAACGTGTATACAATAGTTACATTAATTTTGTGTAGGACCAAGAAGATTATAATTTATTTAAAATATTAACCTTTAATTTTAGTAGAATAAAAAAAGTTGTTTATGAATATACAATTTTTACCGAAGCATAATTGGTAATATTTTAACTAATGCAGTGCATTCCAAGCCTGCCCTGATTCTACAAATTCCCACACCTGATGGAAAATAAATATTACGAAATATAACTGTCATTTATAATTTATAATCACACAATAAAGACAAGAACCAATAAAAATATAATTGTTGGTGTACTGTTCAAATGTCAGATTTCTAAGCTATCTATAAACTATCCTAAGCAATCGCTTTTTTTTTTTTAAAAACGCAAATTTGTGGTTATGTTTCGAATTTTTTGTGCTGGAACCAAAAGGTTGTCAATCTCTGAATTCAAGAATACAAAAGAAAACTATAATATTTGCTGAGTGCTCACATAAATTTTTATATTTATTTAAAATGTTGTTTTAGTAATATGACAATTTAAAATTACAATAATTGGACTTTTTTTCGATTGCGCAAAAATGTGCTGGCTGTAGGAGTTGTTTTTTCGCGCGAACGTGCGGCAGATTAAGTGTTAAGATTAAACAATCTAGTTAACAAGTTAAATTTTTAAACTCTAATTGATATGGTAATTTAAATCATGAATTTCTTGAAGTATACAAGTTTAACAAATTTCATAATTCAGAGATTAATGATTTAAAAAGACATTTTAATTACAGAAGAATTTATTTGTTAATCGATCAATACGGACAAATTATTTTATATATAAACAAAATATATTTGATACAGTTATTTTTTATTAAAAATGTTCTTCGAGACAGGATTTAAAATAATTCTTGGAAAATTGTCCCTATTGGTTTAATCTGAAAAATCGATTTCATATTTTAGTTGAAAAATTATCCCAATGAAGCCATCGTAGCATGCACTTTGGTGCAAGTTGATGAAACCCACAGTGCACATCCGCACAGATTGGTCATTTACAAACAAAACGAAGAAACGGGCGATCCTCACATCAATATTAACCGAAAAAATGGACATACTGCAACGTAAAAAATGTTTTACATGAACACATTATATAAAAAAAACTAATTTTAATGAATACATTTTCAAATACCAGGTTTGAAGATATGTTCATACTTTACACGAATAAGAAGATGATCGTCGAAGAGTTATTAAGAAGACATAAAATCAATTTTCCGCATATTGATTATAAAGAAAATGACGTGAGCTTATAGCATTTTAAATATACATTTTAAACTAAACTAGTAATAATGACGATTTTTTTTAGCTGAAATTGGAGTACGAAAAGCAAGCGAATATTATAAACATGAATTCGGTTTGTCTCAAATTCAGTGTCTTCGACATAAATAAAAAAGAAATTTGCGAACCAATTTATTCAGAAGCGATTGACGATACAAGTAAAATTTACATTCTAACAAGTATTTTATTGTTAATTATAATTTTTAATTATCAATTATTGCTTACAGAAATTGTTATAAATTCGAAGTTAGAAATAGTTTACGCGAGTAAAACGTCAGGATCGAGTCTTGGTGGTGATTTAATATTATTATTTGTCGAAAAAGTCGACAAAAGTGAGTATCAAAATCTTGAAATTTCGACTTTTAATTACAATTGAATTATTATTGTTTGCCTAGCCTTTCCAGTTTTTGTACTAATAATACAATGTAATTTGTTAAACATTGTTAAATTTTATGTTTCAGAAAATATTAAAGTTAGGTTTTTTGAAATGCAAAAGGGCGTTAGAGTTTGGGAGGAGTTTGCTTCGATCTCAGAGTTGCACGTCAATTATCAATATGGAATTGCTTTCAAGTAATCCATCAATCATAATCGTTTACTTCTATCAACATATTATTTAATATCATTAATTTTAGGACACCGCCTTATAAAGATAATTATCCGACGCAGGATGTAAATGTGTTCATGGAATTGTTTCGTCCAAAAGATCATGCAGTATCCAAAAAAGTGCCGTATTGTTATAAAGTAAGTTATTTTATAGATTTATTCATTATAATATTAGTTTTGAAAAATCATTTTATTTTTAAAATTTCAGGCTTTGAGGGGACATTGTAAAATGTGTGGAGCTGATGGTGATAAGGTTGAAGTAAATACCAATATTACCAAGTATAAAGAGCACAACTTAGAACGTGAGAAAGAAGTCAACGAACTAAATAGCGAACATGACTTCAACAAAACGGATATCGAAAACATTGAAGCTGATATAGAGAAGGAACTGAAAAATCATGACAGATTGATTGAAGAAAGAAAAAGGTTTGATTATATTGTTAGATAATATTTATGAAAGTTTAATTTGTTAATTGTATTATTTCGACAGACTAATTAGATCACCGATAGTGACGGATGGCGAGATAGACGATATCAACAGTCAAAAGAGATTATTATTGAAGTTAGAACAAGAACTGCAACAAGAGATCGACGACAAACTTAATACGATTTTGACCGAAGAAACCAGCATTGAAAGAGAACTGTGCAGTTATCAGAAAACCCCTGTTAATTTAGAAAAGAAAGTTGCGGAATTGCAACAAATGGACGAGCAACTGTCCGAGGAGATAAAGAAAATAAAAATTTTTTTGAGAATGAACTAGCAAAATTGTCCAAGTATGATTTTTATTTTGCTTTCATTATTTTATGTGTATATTATAAATATCATATTATTATGTAGGGAAGAAGAAATGCTAACAAAAGAATACAATAAATGCAAAACAACTAATACAGAATATCAAAACTAAATAGAAGATTTGCAAGCGGCTAATGTTAAATATTATGAGCAGTTTAAAAAAATAATGAAATCATATACTGAAGAAATACCATCTCAATATGACAATATGGTAAAAATATAAATAATTTGATAATTCTCAAATGAGTTAATTAATAATAAATTATACTTTCAGATTGATGAATACGTATTCAAGATTGAAAGAATTATCAATAAATTATCATCAAAGTTTTGAAATTACACTTTAAATATTATTAATAAAACAACTTGTCAATTAATCGTATTAATGTATTTCATATAAATCATGTTGTAGTAGATAGCATATAGGTTACAAATAAATATATATTGATAATAGAATCTAAACGTGTTTCAAACAGATTAACTGCAAGGATGTGGGTCGCTGGAATTCTCTTACTATATCTTCTTTTAAATTGTAAATATATATTTTTAAACGTATTCAATGTATAATACATATATACAAATTGTACTATTTAACACTTACACCTTATCTTCTTTACTTTTAAGTTCATTAATTAATGTATGTATATATGTAAGCATTTTTTCATTTCGTTTTGTTTTTATATGTCCTGTCATTATCAGTTTTCTTTGCTGATTCTTTCTGATAATTATTGTAGAATCAGCGGATAAAATAAAAAATTGAAAACTGAACGATTCTTTGATTTGTTTCAAACTATCCTTATACTTCATCAATTGATTTCTTCAATGTAGCCAAAAAATAAGTAGATGCTATAACTATAATTATGGATTACAATGTAAATATTGAAAAAATATTTGTATTAAATTAATAACGAATGAATTGATTCATATACGCCATGAACTAGGGCTTTGGAGTCGGGGTCGTGACATTTTAAGCGGAGTCTTGGGATGGTAGTTTCTCGAAAGCAGCGTTATTTATGTTGCTTACTTATAACAATGCTTAGGCGCTTAAAATAAAAAATTAAATAACCATTTTTACTGTGTTGAGTAAATATATTTAAATGGGTCGAAAAAGAGCCGAGGTACTAAACTGTATAGTCTATTTGAGAAACGGATGAAGGTTAACGAAAATATGAACTTGTATTTGAGCAGTTACGATACATTTTGAAATACATTTACTCAGTGGCGATTTGCAAAGGCAAAGGTTCGCAAGCATGCAGTTACACGAATTTGACGTTTCAAGTTGCACTCGATTGACACTTGAGGGCAGCACCGTCGCTAAGCCGCGTAGAAATCATTTTAGAGATGAACATTTTTAAAAATTACAAATTATCTATAAAATAAATAAAAAACTTTATTTTTTATTCATATTCATCAAGCTGACATATACAACGTCTTATTATGGATACGTATCTGCCGGATGGCAAATTTCCAATTCTACTGACCGAAAGCCGAATTTGACGTTTCAAGTTGCACTCGATTGACACTTGAGGGCAGCACCGTCGCTAAGCCGCGTACGCACGCACACAACTACACTCGGCTTTCGGGCAGTCGAATTGGAAATGTGCCCTAGGACTGAATCAGATCAACGTCATTAAACAAACTTTCAGTGAATATTGTAGTACCTATGAAGATAATGAATTAAAATTGCCAAGAACCCTAGAAAAGCTACATAAGCTGTGGCTTTCCGACAAAATAAAGACTAGTTATAGTCTATTGGTTTGACTGATTAATCAAGTAATAAAATCATTTAATTAATAGATTAATCAACTAATAAAATTAATCGTTACAATTTAATTTGAATGTCAAGACTTAATATTGTTTTAACACTAGATTTCAAATTCATTGTATTCTGATTTTATTTGTATTAGACAGAATTTTACATGGGTAGTTGTTTTAAGACTTTCTATAATTGAATAATGCAATTATATAAACACTGTTTTTATTTTCGAAAACTTATTGTTTTTTAAAATCTGATCACTATATACTTGTTTCTAATGACATCCATCAAATTGATATTACGATGTTAAAAATATATCAAATGCTATATTTGTCATGAGGCCCGAAATCATTGTTTTGCAGCTTGCACGGTTATAAAGACAGGTCGCCTGACGAACATAAAATTCATATAGCATAAACTTCTTAAAAGCTTGACATTGACGGGTTTCATAATTAACTCAGAGACCTCAGTCAAATTCCATATTGTTAGAATATAATATAGTTAAAATAAAGTTTGCTGTAAAATATTCAGGAATAATTCTTGCAGTAAGAATGAATATGTGTAACTGTAGTAGTTACACAGTAAGTTTACTATGGAATGGATTACAGCGTAGTGATTTCTCAATTATCTTATACGAAAATTATAATGTATAATGGATTTTTTTTAAAGAACGGTATTTTTAGCGTAACATGATAATTGCTAATTTTAACTTTATTAAATAGCTCTTAACGACCATGCAATGAATCTTATTATTTAAATATTGTTGTATATTATACTGCGATTTTCATGATTTTAGAATTACATGACACTAATTACAGAGCATCATATCTCTATCTAAAAAAACTCTCGATAGCTTCACAAGATTAGGAAAAAAGTAGAAAAATATAATCTGATATTACATATTACTCTACGGTACACATATTTAGTTTATTTACAACAGTATATACGGCAGTATAATTTGTGCAATAAATTGATATTCTGATATGCTGTATAAGCATAATTTGTCTCGAAAATCGAAAAACACTTGGTGATTTTAAGTGATCGGTTAAACCAGATCTGACGATCGCAATGCAAGCAGTTATACTATTGCATTAACGCGCTGGTTATATTTTCTGATAAGTCAAACTCAAATTATCATTTTACCTTTAACAGATTTTTTTTATTTGTTTGAAAAAATATCTCTTAATACATTAAATACACTTTTAATTCATTCCAGGGAAATATTTTCTAATAGTTTTTTGTCCTGATGCGCGTACGATACTTTAGAAAGCTTATTGAATATATATTTTTCAGATTTGCTAAAATTGATACAGTAGTGTTTTTTGTTAAATCGCATCCTCATATCAATATCGAACAGGGTTGACAAATTTTCAAAAAAATAAAAAAATGGCTATCCTTTATAATTATCGTCAGGAGCTGTAACCCCGATAACTATCAATTAAGCTGATTTACAAATGGGAGGGGGGGGGGGCGTATAATAAAAATATAATTTGTAAACAGTATAATAGTATACATATATGTAATAATATGGCTTGCATATAATAGAATATTATAAGATTTTTTAATTAGCCAAGTTTTAAACCTTAATAGATTATTATAAAAGTTGTTGAAGTGGCAGTTTTAAATTATAAATAATAATATTAAAAAATAGAGTTTCACTTTTAACGCTCGAATTAAATTAATTCATAAGTCGCAGGGAGAAGAGTCGTGCAGCTCCGCCCGCGTCCATGATCGATATGAAATAATAAAAGTACGGCTGCCTGCGCGGCGACTCGGCAGGTGCTGCTCCTAGCGACACTTGCTACAACCACACAATTGCTTCTCTTCGACCAAAGTGAAGTAGAACCTTTTGTACATTACAGTACTCGTAATAAAGAATGAAGAAGATATAATGATGTTTTATTTAAAATCCAGTTTGGATAGATGCCCATGAAAATTGTCGTTATGGCCAAATATATAGTTTTTAAATTGCGAATACGTTTGAGTAAAATGGCGACCGATTCAAAATAGCGAATTCGGCAAAAGTCAGTATCGTTAACAAGGAGAGAAATTGTTTGTAAACAAGATTGCAATTGTAAGTCGCGCGCCGCCGGTTGGGCGCTGCTCCGACACGAGAGCCTGATTGCTCGTAGCGAGCGGCTCTAGTCAGTTTTAGCGCTGCGCGAGTGTAGACCTTTTCAGTCCGCGCGCTGCTCTCGTTCGTGTTTTCGTTTTCCGCGTTTGCGTTTGCGTTGTGCTGGTGCGCTTTTTGTTTCGTTTTGTTCGATGCTGTGTGATAATATGTGATAAGGTGAATGGAGACCGAAAAGTATCGCGAGGAACTCGTCGGAAAGCGGTTCCTCACGGTCGGCGCCGTTCAAAAGTTGAACAGCGCCAAAATATCCGAATGGGGATGGAAAGCCGGCGTTATCAGAGCCGCTACTCACAAGGAGAACGAAAACAAAGAGCTTCAGGTATTGCAGATTCGAAATTCCCGCCGGAGATCGATTCGAAATTCCCGACGCCAACTTTGCGCCAATAATTAAAACCAATTTCGACCCTCGAAGGTTATTGTCGTCTAGATTCTTAAACGGACATCGTAGGTAGGCGTCGATTATTAAACCTGTCAAATGTATACCTGCCGAAAAATATCTCACCTGTCGATTGTGCAATCGAAAAAAAATTCCAATCAGAAATCGAGCAACATTTTATTGTATCATATATCATAATTCAAACTCAACTTGTTATAATTGTTGCGATAAAAGATTATATTATATACATACATTAAAATAATATATTAAATATCAGCTTAATATAAAATTTAAATATTTTACATACATTTAAAAAGTAAAATCACTGGTCAACCCTTTGATTGCCGATTCCTTTGAGATGTATTACATAATAAAAAATGCTATTTTCTCCTGAAGTAAATACCCTACAACCATTTGAAAATGTATCCGTTTCTTTATTCCGGCAATTCACGCCAAAGTAGCTAATGCCGATATATCGGATTTCAGCAACCAAAGGGTTAAACCATTTCTATCGTAATAATCATGTCTGCCGTTTGATGAAAAAATACTATAAATAAATCAAAAATTTTACGTATATTTATTTTTAAGTTGTTTATTTATATTGTTCAATAATAAAAATACAGATAAGCAATCTTATAACAAATTGCATTATAAATTATTTTTATGTATATTTGATCACATCAAGTTCGGAAACGAAAAATTATTAACATAACGTTTTGAACGCATTCATTATCGCGCGTTCCTAAGGAGGCGACCATAATAAACTTTTATAAATGTAAGACATAACCAAACATTTGATTTCATGATACGATATTTATTCTTCTCGGCTACTTTGCATTCCAATTCCATACGGTGATAATACATATATGGTTACATGACAGTTGAACACATGACAACTTAACACACGACAGTTCAACACAGAGACAATTGCACACAGTGACAAATGAACACAGACAATAGTCTAATGTGAATAGTCAATTGTCGGTGTGTTCAATAGAACACACCGACAATTGAACACAAACTGCAAAATAGTGTATGAATAAAATTAATTAAAAAGCATTCATTTTGATCATTAACCATAAAAATATTAATATTAAATATTATTGAAATTAAAATACAGTAAATGCATAAAATAATACAATTGAATAGAAAAACAAAAAGAAATAATAATTAATTGTTAGCCAGATAGGTTAGAACAGTATTTCCTGCTTGTATTTATTTTAAAATCCATATTGGGATAAAAGTTAAAAAAAATACACATTATAATAAATATGGACGGTTGGTCTATTCTTGGATTGCCAGTGTACTAAAATATTTCAGTTTGTTTGCTTTACTCATTTATTTTTTCAGGGGTAGGGGGCAAAAATTTGGCCAGTTAGTGGTCGTTTTATTAAAATTCATAGTATTACATTAAATGACATGCATTTTTCTGGTCAAATTCACGTCGCCATTGCAGTGGAAACGCTCGATTATCTAGCGTTCATATTGAGGCTTTTTTTTTTAACAATAATGCGACTTATAATAAGTGAGAATCGAATGAAGCACATCTAAACCGAATTTTGCCCAATAGGAGAACGCAAAAAACAATTATCCCTTCTCAGAAGTCAAAAATCCACGCCAAAATCAATAAAATCGTGTCAGTGCCGTCACAGTGTTAACGCTCGGTAACGGAGCCGACACGATTTTATTGCTTCTGACGTGAATTTTTGACTTCTGAACAGTGATAATTGTTTTTGCACGCTCCTATTGACCAAAATTCGGTTTGAATATACTATGATCAGCCCTCTTATATTATAATTGAATAGCTATCATATTTTTAAAGCAGTGTTATATCGAAGTGCAGACAATCAAAATGCAACATCTGTCTGTATTTCTTCTTCTTCTTATTTTCCAATGGGAAATCATCACAATCACCTGCCAGGTAAATTATATTTTCACTGCCAAAAATATATATCTACCCGTGAAAATGTATTCTAATTATGATTTCACTGAATAGACATTTAAAAAACTATTTTTGCTGTAGATTCAATACTGTTTTTTTAGATTTTCTTTGAGGGACAACCCAAAAATTTCTGGTTTAAAATCTGGAATTTTAAAAAGCAAAAGTTGGCTAGTCAGTGGTAGTTTTTTTTATTAATATTAATAGTAGTTCATTATCCGCGGCTGATATTTTTGCGCGCCATTTCGAAATTTGTTAATATATGGTGGGCATTTATTCATGCCTTATTTTTTAAATATAATGGTTTAATAAAGTGATTTACAGCCTTAAAGTATACCAAAAAACCACATGCTCAAAAGCTTATGGAACCTTTAGGTGCCCAATAAGTACTGGTGATTTTCTTGATGACTTCTATAGAAGTCATCGACATGCATTTTTCTGGTAAAATTCAAATGGGGGGGGGGGGGGCAAATGCCACACATGCCTCCCCCCAAATTACGTCCCTGAATAAAATAACGTTAGTTAGCATAGCGACTCGCGCAAATTTGACAGTTGCGAAACGTCCATTTGCTGTTCAAACCAAATCTAACCTAAACGAATATAATAATAGTATAATACTTCATTAGCAAATTTTAGCAACATATTTAACATAAAATATAGAATTTATAAATATTTTAAACATGTACATACAAATAGAAAAAACATGTAATGCCCGCTCGTTTTCATTTTTTTTGGCTGCGAGTCAAAATAATTAAAATGTGACTATTAAAAAAACTATTCGGATCAGTGAATATTTTTGGTCCTAACAACCATATATGTGGTCTAGTCGTGACATCGTAACACGTTAAAAAAATTATATTTGCAGAACTGAAATGGGTCACTTAAATCATCAAACGGGTCACTTGGTGACCCGCGGGTCATAGGTTGCCGAGCCCTGGTCTAGTGTGGTACTTAACCATAAATGCACTATAATATATATATCCACGAATAGCAAGAGATTAACAATAACCAATTAATTATTTTAAGAAATGCTGATTTTATGACCATACAAAAATTGTATAGGGGGGGCGGCGGCAATTTTAAGGATCGCCCCGGGCACCACATACCCTAGCTACGCCACTGCAAATATGTTAATATTGTTTTTACCAATGCTCATTTTGTCACTAACAAACATTTAAATTATTTAGCAACATAAATAAATGAGTTCATCAATTGATCATGATATAATAAAACCGCGAACCTCGATCGATCAAAATGGTTGCTTTATAATTTATTTTATTTTTACCATTTCAAACATTATTACGGTTTGAGTTCAATTGTCGGTGTGTTCAATAGTATGCGTTCATTTGTCACTGTGTGAAATTGTCTCTATGTTGTCATGAGTACAATCAATTTTAGATTGTCTGGTTACCATAAAATACAGTTTATAACCTTCTCGGATGATTATACAATGCTGCATAAAAGGTAAACTATCTGTTATTGAAATAACCGCGGACAAATATAATTTTCTCTCTATCGGTTTATAGACGAGAAATTCACTTTCAATTCCACACATTCCGTTTAAAATTAACCGTAATAAGACGCAATCGTCAGCGCTCTCTTGTTGTCATCCGCCATTAATTTTCCACATGCGTATCGGTATCCGTTTCGTTGTTTACATCATCGCTGCAGTGTGCAGTGTTATTGCCGATGTTATTTTCGCGCCCGTGAGAAATTATCGTCGTTTTTTCGCCATTGTTGTGCGCTTATCGACCGAAACGCATCGTAAGTATGCAAATAAATTAAAAGCGAGGAGTCTTTCGACCCATCGCGATACCACCTTGAAAACGGTGCTTGTTAAGAAAAAAATATATAAAAAAAATCGCAAGCGGAATTCACCTTGTGAAATGCATAAAACTCGTTTTGCGATAGAAAGCGATACGAGCGTATGCACTCTCGTACCTCTTTTCGGTCGTTTTGTGCAAATATCCGCGTGCAAAAAGCCATAAAAACGCATGTGATCGGAATAATTTGGGTAAAGTGGGTCATTGTTGAAAATATTGTGTAATCAGATTGTTACTTTTGTGTTTTTAAAATTAAATATGAAAATATTTCTTTGCGTTTCTCCATCGACGTTCGATGGATATGTAATTTAAGGCGATTTAAGCCAATACAAATTTTGTTACACAATATCTCACTTAAATACTTGAAACATTAATGTTCAATAGTACTAGAATCGTGCAAGACACATTATATTACGTTACAATCAATATTAGATATGTCACATTTACTTCTTCTCTTAAAGCACATTTTCAAATGGTATGCGCCTTACCACGTAAGTGAAAGTGGAGACAAAGTCTTACCTTGTATCAAAAAGTATTTATTTATTCTTCAATATTGATAGCAATATCGTTTCTTCTGACCAGTGCCGGTGATACGCACAAGCAGAACAGGCGCCCGCCTATGACGCCCAAATTAGGAGGGCCCTCGCGCTCTTAATTTATTAATTTATTTAGCTAATATAGCAAATTGTTTATATACTAAACAAATATAATCAAAACATACTTTAAAAATATAACTTAAAATTAACGTAAACAAAATATAAAAATACTTGAATATTATAATTTATATTACATATTAAGTTATAAAATTAAGGGTGTCCGTTCAACTCATGACATTCGCAGCATTTCACAAATATGTAAAATGTATTTTATATTCATTTAGAAATATCGCTATTTTAATTATTACACGCATTGATTTTCATCTGAACGGCATTCTATTTTCAAATATCTTCAGAGAGTTCTAGCTTACTTTCACCATTCAACAATGAATTGTAATGTAATGGTCTTTGCTTTTTTAACAGAATATAGGAATTTTGATTCATTGCAACTATGTTCTAAGGTACAATGATGTTTGTATTTATTTATTATATATAACAATTCGCATTTTTCGGTATAGTAACCTTACTTGACTTGAATCACTTCGATATTTACCCATTTGAATATGAACTTCTGGAATTGTAATTATAAAAAACACTAATTCTGATATCCCGGATTCGATAGATATTGAAAAATTCTTGAGTATAAAAAATATTACATATTAAGTGTTCTATGCTATTTTTTATGACAGTTATACTTAAAAATACTCTAATTATGAGCTATTTTAGCTCATAATTGGAGATTTTTATTAAGCATCACGATATTCGTCCGAGTGATTAAGAAAACCTAGTTAAAGCTAATATGTGATGATCAATCGGAATTATAATTATATAATAACAACTAATTCCGATCTCCCAGATACGATAAAAATTTAAATATGGGATTTGAATTCAGGTCTTTCAGGCCAATAGTCAGATTTATACCGCTCTGTGCGTAATTGCTTACTCTTTCAATAATAAGGCATTGCTCAATTTTAAATTACCTTATTCACTCAGAAAATTGTTTAAAACGGTAATAAAATTGATTAATTATTTTTTAAAACTTCTACACAACCAAATTGTTATGATTTATACATTATGATATTTATTTAAAGCTGAGATTTGGTCTCTACATTATTATTATAAATTTTAAAAGTAAAAAAGGCAAAATTTTGACTACAATATATGACAGGGTTTTTATTATAAAATCATTAACAATATTATTACAGTGAAATCTCAGTATAGCGAAGATGATATATTTTTATTTTTATTTACTATTTTACTACATCATCAAAATAACCTCTTACAAGATTGACAAATCATTTTTTTGTCCATTTTTAAGGATACTGTAATGAACACAATAAGATATGTTAAGAAAATTTTTGACGGTCGGCGAAACACCTTGAATGTCGCTTGTGAACACATCTGGCACACGCCAAGTCAAAGACAAACGGAATTTGGAGAAATATTGTTGTCAAATTGTAACGTCATTCTTAAATTCGGATCAAAATATTTCGTTATACTGATATCAGTCTTCGTTACAATGAAAACTTTTGTATGAGTTTTTCGGGGACAAATTCGTTATAAAGAGATTTCACTGTATTATGATGCATAGAGTGTATATAAACTTTATATACAAATTCAATGATCATTTAACTCCAAGTTTTGTATTAGTTTTTTTGTTCTGAATATGTTTTAATTTGAATCTAGGCCTACTATTTTGCGCTATGACGCATAATCTCGCGCCATACATTCGTGATATCGTATCTTGCGCTTGTAACACAACTTTATTTGAATAAATTATTTTATTATTGATATTTAGGCGATTTAATAAATTAGATGATAAACAATTATATCAGAAACATGTACGAATCAATGTTAAACATTGTAATTCGTACATTTTAGAATATTATTACTAGATCATTTCATATTTTATATTTTTGCACACATTAACAAAAATATATAAGTGATAGCAAAAAACCTAATTGAAACTGGCAATTATATTGTTACTATTTCTACTTCACAAGTCCATATTTATAATCAGGAGTCCAATTTTTTTTTTTTTTTAATTCACAAACTTCTAATCTAAATCATGATATATGTATGTATGTATAATAATACATAAATTTACTTATCTTATCTAACATCTTGTATCACGTTATTTATATCACGTATTTCATAAATCCAATAATGAATTTTTAATCGTTTTCTCAGTAATAAGAGCAAGAGCAAATAAAATCGATCATACCTAGTGAAGGTCGCTGACGTGAATTTTCGCCCTCGCATTTATCACGGGCTTTGTCCTTGAGTCGTTCTCGTCAGTTAGTGACCCAAAATGTGTACGTAGATCTCGGCATACACGTACAAGACCCTGTCTGGATTGTTGACCTCGTTCCGATGGGTTCAAAACCCGCACCGCCCCGAAAAAATCTCAAAAGAGGTACATACCACACAAATTTAATAACACATTCGATTAATCACGAGCCCTACGCACGCAGACTCTGTATAGTTTTTTGGTGCCAGTTGAATCGTCTTCCTCGGCTTTCACCTCACCTACGTGTTCTATTGCATTTTTCGATGGTCGCCCACCGAAACTGAGGTCCGAAAATACACGAAAGAATTCCCAACCGAGTTTCATGCCAATGTTTATAAATAAGCACCGGTACTGATGCGAGCTGCTCTCACTCCATTCGTATGCTGTTTATTGCCTGTGATATTTATTTTAATTATTTTAAAGTAAAGCTTTGTAATAATTGTGTACATTAATAATTAGCTTTGATTGCATTGAGTTACTTTTTTTAGTTTGTGCTATTACGGGTAATAAATTGATTTGTGTGTACCTTGATAGTTTGTACCGAGTGATTTGGGTAATGCTGAAATTCTGCATTGAGTATTTTTTTTAATATGTAATTGAGGATTTGCATGTTACGCTACCTGTTATTAATCCTTCGTTATTCAAACAATGCTAAGTCACAATAAATCCCGTTTTAAATGCGTTATTTACGATAGAAAAAATATTTTAGCTGTATATCGCTGGTCCATTGTCTTCAAAATTCCTTTCTGGCAGACTACTAAAATGCCATAATTGTATGCACGTACATTTATAATTTGTCATGGTTGATTTACAATATTTTATTTAAAAAAAATATATTGCTATTCCGGTTAAATTTCATTAGGAATCGTTGGAAAAGTATCGAAAATTATGAATATATATTTGTGATATTACGGGGAAAAAATATGCCAATTTTTTTATTATCTTTGTGGCAAAATAAAATAAAATAAATAATATTTTAGTATTTCTTTATATGCATACATACATAAATATGTATGTTGTATGTATTATATATGTATAATACATATTATTAAATAAAATATTAAAAAAATTCCCTTAAATCAGTTCTAAAATTTTTAATAAATAAAATGGCAGCTTTAGTGAAAACATAGATATAAAAAAAGTATAGTTTATTTATTTTTAATAATCAGTACACAAAAACATAACGTAAATATAATATTAAATTAATGCCCTGTGATTTGTCGGTCGTCTTGAGGGATGTATCGGTATGTGTAAGTACGCGGAGCGGTATTGGTTTGTTTTACTCGAGGAACGGTTGTCGAGATTATATTATCATCCCTTTTATTATTGTTATAGTTGTATGTATATTATTCATTATAATCCTTGCTTTGTTCTACATTTTTATAAATCTTATTTATTTCAAAATATAACATTGCTTTATTTATTCTATGAAAATTATAATTTCGCAAATTTTGTATTTATTTGTTACTGTGCACTGACTTGAGATAAAAAAAATAATGTAAAACAGTTTATAAGAAATATTGAAAATTTTCGTTGCGTAGCTATTTGGATAATTATATATACATATATAGATAATTTTCAATGCCAGTATTTGGATTCCTGAAATTATGTTAAGCTATGTAAATAATATATTTCAATATATTTTTATAATTAATATCATGAACTTATCCTATTTTAATTCATATATTTCGTATACAAAAACACTCTGGTCTGACGTATTTTTTTGACTTATTGTCCACTAACTAAATATCTAGTTTATATACAGCTTTTTAAAAATCAAGTATAATAATAAACATATATTATTGTTTGTTTCACATTTATCTATACTATAAAACATAAAATATATGTGTCTTGTCTGTTATTATTACAAGAACTCCTCTCAAGTGGTGAACAGAAGCGACGTGACACTTGCACGTATCATTCTGGCTGCCATTTCTATGTCAACTTTTAAGTTAAAGTTAGAAAGTTTAGTTGAACAGCGATATGCTAATGACCGATTACGCGTTATATTGCAATACGTGCCGAATAAACCGCCAAAGAAACTGAACAGCGACGTGCTGACCACCTATGCAATATTTACAATGAAATAAATTTGTAATTAAAGGGCGAATAAAATTATTTTTAATGTTAGTATATAATAGTAATAATACATATTAAACTAACATCAATAATTTTATACAAAGCCAAGATAACTTTTTACATAACTATCATAACTGTGATTAATTTAAGAAACACTCAAATTCATGTGAAACGCATGAAATAATAAATGTTTTATTGATGCTTTTAGTCTGGCAATTATTTTAGATTTGTACCTACTTATGTATTTATATTAGATTTATATGTATATTATCATAACATACCACAATATTACTCTTACACTTCTTAATTAATTAGGATTTTTTTTTATAAAATACAATAGTTTATACATATTTTGGTTTAGTTCATTATTTTACGAAATAATTATAATTATCTTTACGTTATATTTTTTATGGGTAATGATAAATAAATTAAAACCTTTGGTTAATTTATACTATTTTTTATATAAGGGTAAAATGTAAAAACACCCCTTTCCATCACTCAAACATATTTTCTCCCTACATAACGTATTTGATAAATATTTTATATTCACATTATATTTAACATAATAATACACATTGTCAAGCTATTTAAAAGTGATATTCATATAGTGAAGATTCACAGTCAAACTATTTTAATATAGATTTTTTTATAATTAGTATATTTAATATATATTATGTTTTGATTTGAATTTGTTAAAATTCACGTAGCAAAAAAAAATCGCTGTCGGCCATCTTTAAATTTGCGTCGCGTGTAAACTGAAAGCATTGAACTTCTTGAAGTGTACAATGACCGAGGATTGGTTGAACACAAATATTAATGAGAAAATATCAATATTCAAAATGTTTGCCTACAGTCTACGCTAGTACTGTACAGTCGAACTCAGTTATTCGAAATTTCCGGCGACTTATACGTAGAATCGTTGCATAATTAATTTTTTTCATTGAATAAAACAATTTATTAATTCAACATGCAACTTATGACCCTATCCTTTCCTCTGTTTAATCCTGTATGACAATGCTGACTTTACAGTTTCATTTTAAACAACGTATTGTTACAATAACTGCGATGAATGATTCTCAAACATCGAAAAATCGCAACACGTAGTCAAACCCTATAATATATTTATCTTGATAACATTGTTGGGACTTAATATGTAAAAGATTATGCTATATCAATGATTCAAAATATACATAGATTGAATGACAGTCACGATTCGTTACAGACCGTTACGATATCAGAAAACAGTTTTCTATTAAATATTCTGGGTCAGTAAAACATCAACGAGGACATATAATACATTCTATCATATAATAGTAAATACTTTGAATTCTTATATATATATATTTATTTTTAACTCTTATTGTTTACTTATCTGACATGTACTTATCGTTTAATCTCGAGATACTGTCGTGTCATAACAATGTTCTCAATCTATTCTGTCCCTGAATGATACCACAGTTTACCATATAAGCTCGATCCATTGCATCCAAGGATAACCAGATGCAACTCTTTGAAACTCGTTACTGTACCAGTTTTAAAAATGACAATCATATAATCAAGAGAATATTTGACATCATATTATAATACATTACTTTGAATGAGTCATTGTTGTTACAATTGAGGCATATTTATCCTCCTTTTATTTCGTACTTTATTATAGTATTAATTATGTGTTTATATGTTTAACATGACCTCATTTAGGTCTTGGCAAAAGATGGAAGACAATCAATTCTGTAGTCCTCTAGATTAATGCAGTGTCATTAGTTGTCTGATCGTGAGAAATAATCTCACGAAATAATTATCAAGCGGTATTCCTGTGATTGTATCATTATATAAATTTAATAAACGACCTTGAAAAGATTATATTAAGAAACATACTAACACGCATTACATTTGAGATATTAATACCTTCAAAAATATATTATTTTACTGATTTTGATTATGATAGACTAGAGGTTTCCAAAGTGTTCGATATGACATTAAAAAATACTATATTTGCTACAGTTATATGTAAGCATATTATCTTTTACCCTCTTTAAAAAGATTATTTAGTCTATTTTGTCAAAAATAGTCCAAACACTCACTTTATAATTAACATTTAAAAAATGCATACGTATTGTTTACCAAATCGGCTTTCGAGGGCAGAGAAATTAAAGTCAAGCGTGTCTAATAATTATTTAAAAACCGGTCAGATAAGAATAGTACCGATTATTTAGCCGTTAATCTCATTTCTTGGTCTTAACAATCATACTTACAACTTGGTCTTAGCAAATGACATAGTAGATAATCTTTTAATGATACATAATTTATCGTACATATATTTTTTCAACTTTATTTACATATTATTTATCTGAAAAGGCAATAAAATATCAGGAAAAAATTGTGAAAAAACTTTTCTGTTATATATATTTTTTTAAATTTCAACATTTTGAAAAATCACGTACAATTTGTCGTCTAGAAAATCTGGTTGAACTCTTGGATTTCGGCGATTTTGTAGCTGTGAAAAGTGGCTGAATTCTCGTATATTCCATGACAAGCCAAAGTTGTACAATTGTTGTAATAAAATTCAGGGTTGACTTGTTATTGTTTACTAACTAAATATCTAGTTTGAAAGTTTTGCGTAACGACCATAATTCAAATAGTGATAGTAATACGAGTCTGGGTGTTCCAAGTACCTGCCGTATGTGTCTCTAAGCATTGTATTGGCACCGACTGTATCCTTTGTTCATGTTACTTTTGCCAAAGTAGATTATATCGTACAGACGAAAAAAAAAATGTTTTTCAAAAGTTAATATAAATCATATTTAATCGAAAATATGGATTTGATGTTAAAATTAATTCAATTACGTTTTAATGTAACATCCTTATTTATGATGTAAAAATTAAAAAAAAAATATTATTAACAAAAGAGTAAAAATTGCTCTATATTAATTATTAAATAATACTCATAAAATATATCAATAACAATAATTTATGCAAACCCATAGTTGTCAAACAGTAGCAACACCATAACTAACGTGGTTCATTTCCGTAATTCAGAGGTGTTTCTCGTACTTGATCGATGTCTCCTTGCATTACCTACGTCTTCAGGTGATTTATACACACAAATCGGAGATGACGATGCTGTAACACTTGATTTATGGACTACCACCCATTGTCGACTTGAGCGAATGCATCACGAGCAAAGCATTGAAATGTCCATTAGCATAACGTTGAATGCGATCCGATCGAAGGTTGCCCGAATTTGCATGTAGCAGTCCGTTTTCCATTGAAAAAAAATCTTTTTAGGTGTTGCAAAAACGAGAATAGTTACATATTTAAGAATGAGAATACTATTTTGTCTGTATATAGGATACACCTGTAGATTATCAACATCATCATTGTTTTTTGATATTTTCTGTAGTTCATTGCATGATGGTGAAAGAAATTCTTTCTGTCTGATTCTTGATACTTTTTGAAATCACTAGAATCCAGATATAGGGAAGTTATTTTTAATGTAATTTTAATTTTAATTTAAACAACAAATCATGCTTGTTCCATAAACTTCCCAATTGCAATTATTATATCTTGCAACTATTAATTATCTAATCGCTGTCGATATTTGTTTAAATATATTTCTACATTCCTTAATTTTTGTTTAACCTTTTAAACGCCAGAGACTTTTTCATCAGAGTCACCTGTTATTTCTCTTCACGCGTCAGTATCTCTTTCTAAAAATAAATATAAAATACTTGATTTACCGATAAATGAAGCTAGTACAATAATCTTTAATAATAAAAAATAATTGTAAATAATCCGTTTTAAAAAATAATCAACAAGTGACTCACCGGCGAGTCGCTGGCGTTTAAGTGGTTAAAACTGTAAATTACATTTTTTATTTATTTATTTAATTCATGTTTTACTAAAAACTATAGATATCATTGAAACATCTCTGTGAGTGAGAACACTTAAATATTTCTTATATTCAGAATTTCTCTATAATCACATTATTTTTAATCTCAGATTCTTCTATACGTCACCATTATTCAGTGTATAAAAATTAATGAAATATGTTTTAACGATAACCTATATATAGGTTAACATTAAAAATTCTGATTCTTTGTTTTTATGTAATCCCAAGAATTGAGACTCTCGTTTTGATAAATCCCTGGAATTCCCAGAATTCGAGATTTGTAATTTTAATATAATTTTAGCACAAAATGTATTTTATGTTATTCTTAAATTATATTTGTATATACATTAACGAATAATAAATATTTTTATTTAATTTATTTTAAAAATTGTAGGTAGATGCTAAAAGTACCTACTGTAAATATACATAGGTTAATAATGATTTCATATTCCTATAAACACTAAATAGTATACGTGCGTTAAAACCTATTTATAAATTATTTGATAGGAAAAGTCTTAGAGAGCGTCGATTAGATTTGATTAAATCATTAGGGATAAAAAATTAGGGATTCCAATCCCGGGATCCCGAATCCCGGGATCCCGGGATCCCGAACGATTTTCAATACCTGATGAGTCCCGGGATTATAAAACATAATCCCGAATTTTTCGGATTGTTTGATTTATCAAGCACAATCGAATTATTATTGACAACATCGTTATATTTCGTGTACAAACTTGCGCGAGTTGCACGTGTCATCTGTGAATCTTTGAGGCTGTGAGTCTGAACGTGCTTTTTCAGCAGCAGGCTGCTTAGGAACCAAAATCAGATCAAGGCTAAATGATAAAACACTTGATGCTTTGATGTTACTTCCTGAGTTTTATTCAAAATAATGTTTTCAATTAATTGTGTCTATGAATGTACATACCTATATACATACATTGTCAAAAGTTCATTTTTTTCTTCTCAAATAAATATATAAGACCTTTCCTTTTTTATTTTTATTATATTATTTTCTATTTTAAGTCCAAGACTAAAATTATACGTACTTTATACATTGTACGTTATAAAAAACAGATGTAAAAATATATTGTATTATTCATTTTAAATTATTTTTATCGATAAAATAACATGAAAATTATCCCGGGACTAGTCCCGGGATCCCGGGATCGACTAATTGCAATACCGAAATCCCGGGATCAAAATTTTGGCCCGGGATTGGAATCCCTATGTATGATCAATGAAATGAATTTTCTTTTCATTTGTGTTAAAATCTGGATTTTGTATAAAAATATTTTGAAGTATTAATATAGTGATTTGAAGTATTAATATAGTGGGTGATTTTTTATTAATATATTTAACAGTGGATATGTATTTTTTTGTGAAGTTATATTTTCACTAATAAAAATATAATTTCACTAAGTAAGCCAGTTAAATTATTTCAAATAATTTTTTTATAATTTCATCAGTGAATTTTTATTCACTGAGCAGATGATCCGATAGACGTATATACGTTCGGAATATTTTGGCCTTAACAGGTGATGTGTCGCTTTACAACCAAGTTTTGAAAATATAATCAACTGATGAGCGTTAGTGAAATTAAATTCTGCTCTAAACTAGCTTTGAAACTCAATTTGACAGTTGCGAAACGTCCATTTGTTGTTAAAACCTAAACCTAATTATACGAATTAACCAAACTCATCTTGACATTTGGGTTTGGTTAAATCGTTTAAGTTTGGTATGGGCATGAACAGTAAATAGTTGTTTAGCAACTGTTGAATTGAATTTCATAGACATATTATAATTTAATACACTCCTGTTATCCAGAGTCATTTTTTAAATAATTCTATTCTCGCTACTGCTTGTTTGCACCCTACCTGTTTCAGTTTTAAAACGTATATATGTAGCAAAACAACGTTTTACTTTTCGTATATTATGTTTTATAAGGACGGAATAGCGTAGTCCGTAACGTCTCAGACAAGTAACTCTGAAGTTGCTGGTTCGAGCCCCGGCAGTGGCACTCGAATTTTTATTTATAAAAAAATGCGCTAATATGAAAAAATCGGCCCAGCTGCAATGACACATATGGGTTATAAATTATATTACACATAATAATTTATAATTAATATATATGTCACCGATTCCCAGACTTTCAGTCTGGTGGTTAATACTTACTTGTAAGTATACATTACTCAGTTGGTACATATTTAACTTATTGTAACGCATTGGGCTTACGCCTGTAAGGTTACAACGGAGGATTTAATAAAAAATAAATATGTTTTTTAAATAAAAAATTAACAATTGAACAAATAAATAATATTATTTTAAAAATGACTCTGGATAACAGGATTTCTACAAGCAAAAAATATATTTTCGCTAGTAGAAATATAAATATATCTACCGGTGAAAATGTATTTGGATATAAAAATGTGCAGAAAAACACTTTATTTAATTTTCTTTATACTAATTTATTATTGCGATTTAATACTTCAATAGGAATATTTTTCAATAATGTTACAACTATTATTAGAACGCTCATGATCTGCTTTGCGCTCCTGGTTCTTGCTTAATGTAATTTGTATTATCTTATTAGTGAACTTTAGACGTTTTTAAAAATTTGAAATATGTATCAGACAAGAATAATAAAATAATCAGATAAAAATCAATATCGGGCATCGTGTTTCGTACATTTTAGAAGCTTTCGAGAATGATCACTCTCAGAAATATTTTTTAAATATGTAATAAAATGTTTTTGTGGAGCATTTTAAAGTAGCCCAGTAGTATTCATAAAGGATGTTATTGATTATTTGTTGTTGTCACAATGTCTGTTTTTATCCAACCTTGTTCAATTTATCCATTCAAATGTTTTTCTACAGTATTTTCTAATTTTAGAATCATCAAAAATGATAATGATCAAATTTAATTTTGCCACTAAGTCTTGAATCTCAATATGCACTTCTTTGAGATTTCCTGTTCAAAATTAACTATTAATAAAAGGTATATTGTCGCTTTTAGTTCTATAAAAACATCTAGTAATTAATTTCGCTTCACAGTTAAGGTCTCGCGAACAATCACCGGCCAGTGTTAAAGTTCAAGTTCATTTACCCCGATTCTTTTACACACGCAAAAGGGTTGGAAGGTCTAGCGAACAGGTTATCCAGGCCCATCCTCCTTCGGATGTGAACGACCCTCGGTGGCGCTCAACCTTTTTCTAATAATTGTGCAGCGGATACGCTTTTGATGTTCGCTCAAATCGGTCGTGTGCGCGTTAACGTACGGTTAAATTTAACTGCTCGACACGTGGAGACCGCTTTCCTGTGAAATTAACGATGTTTAGCATATTTAACACACTTTGGATAGCTTGACAATCATGTTGTTTTGTAGTCGTTAAAATGTTTTCAATATGTACATTTGTCTTTTTACATAAATTACACTATATAATTGCACTATATGGTTTATTTAACAACATATTTTGTATAATTACAAATATTTTAAATTAATTATACAATTTTTTGCCACAAAAATGTATATGCATATGCGGTATTTCCTCTTATGTAAGTAATCGGTTATTAAATACGTCGGTCAATAATGATTAAAATCACAGAACAAACATATTTTGAATAGCAAACAACTAGTGTTGATTTAAATAAAAAAATCTCGGCTTTAAATGAAAACAAAATATATATGTCTCATAGTAAATCTATAATAAATCTAAAACACGAGACCTTGTTAAAAATAAAGATATATTAAAATCAAACGATATCCTAAAATAAGATCTAACATACTCAAACAATAAACAGATCCATTCAAAAGCTAAAGCTTAATTGAAAACTTCAATTCAAAACTTTACTTGCCGTGTTTTTATCTCACCGTTGAAACCATCCAGCTGATCACAATATAAGCTTGCTGTTATTGTTTGGCCATGTTTAAGAGTTTCGTAATGTACAATCCATTTGCAATCCCACCATATACACAAAATAACTTTTTACAGTGAGCCCCGGCCTCAAAGTATGTTTTGCTATTTGACATTATTTACGTACAATATGTATTTCTCATCTCCGGTAATAAAATGAGCAAGAAAAGGCGACTCAGCTTCAATATCCACAAGATCTTGGGATATGTTGACACGTACCGACACATTTTCTTCTCTCAATTCGTGTGGAGCCCATATCTTTTCTCTAAGCCTTCCCAATAAAAATAATGTGTCTATGCACTGTTGAATTGGATGGTTTAGTTTCTTAACCATCTGAAGAATAGTTTGATTATGATTTGCTTCTATTTCTGCAAACAGGACATCATTATCTATCATTGTTGGTCTCCTACGTCCAGGACTATTCTTGATATCGTAATTTCCCGTTCAAAATATTTATTGGTAGTAGTTGCCGATTTTTTAAAAGAAATTCATATTACATGCAATTCCGTATAAACTGTTAACTTGGTTGTAAATATCGAAATGTAGAGTCTAGATGTGCACCAGCACAATTATAACAAAAGACATACTCGGGGTATCAACTGCCTAAGCACGACTGACTTAAATCTTAAATTAATGTATAGTCCATCCAAGATGTTAACGCTCATCATCGTTGTGTTGGAAACAAGGGTGCGTGTACGCGTGCATGCATACATATACAGTTTTCCGCGATTTTGTTTACACCGATAGGAGAACGTTACCAATACTAAATCAGGGCTGTTTTAATGGTAGGGTGACCATACGTTGGAAATTGAATTAAAAATTATAATGTGTTATATTTTTACTATAAATTATTGTCGTGTTGTGTTATTTTGTAATCAATAAAACAATTCCTGTAATATTTATTAAACAGATATTCAACCTAGAGATTGATTCCAAATCTACTATCATGTTTTTGAGTTAAATATTTATATAAATAAATAAAATAACTAAGAAAGTGATATTTACTTTATCTTCAACAAATTAAATTAAAATAGGAAAAAATAATTGAACGTTTAATTTCACATGGTCACCCTATTATATTCTCTCACTGTAGCAATGAGCGTTCATATCTTGGACGGACTGTAAATATAATACATACATATAACACTAAATATTAAAAAAATATATTTTATATTTAGGTTATGACAACCTAAGCATTTAAACATAAAATACTTGATAATAAAAAATACAGTACCTAAATGTAATTTTTAGAAGCATAGGAAAGTATAATATGTACAAATAAAAATATTAGTATTTCATCTTTTAAATTTTATAAGATATCTGTTCTTTATATGGTTTAGTATAAAAATAAATAAATAAAATACACGGTACTGATTTTTAGCCATTTTCATGCTTATAATTGTGATATTTCAATATAATTTAAGAAAAAAAAAATATGCCGAGCTTAAGATATGAAACCATTGAAATGTACTTCTCCCTCTAAGGAAATATTGCTATATATACATATATGTTAATAAATTTATGAAGTTTTTAAAGATCAATATAAAATGTGTATTGTAAATTATTTTCATAGCTTTATTTGGATGACTTATAGATTAGAAAAGTTGACATGTTTCTAGATGTCACAATTATAGCAAAATAGTATTATTGTTGTAGTTTGAGAATGTCTCTTTATGTCAACATAACTACAATATTATCATCGTATATGGGTGTGGCAGTTAAATTAAAATATCACTACGGAAATAATATGCAGTCCCTATGGAACTGAAGACATCCATCATTTATGTACTACAGTCTCCTCCACGTCTATTCCCTCGGGCGTTCTATGCACTTTATATAATATATAATACAATGTCTGCATATTACTTGTGATACTGGGGATGTTTGAATCGTCACACAATATTCCCCGTGTTTTATTATTAATTAGAAATAAAGTTTTAATATTTTATTAGAAATCGTCGCTTATATGCTATGATAGTCTTGAATTTTTCAAATTCCTGGGACTTGAAACTGAATGATTATTTGGAAAAATATGTATTACTTTTTCGAAAAAACATATGTATGTATGTACATCAGGCGCGTACGGTAAGATACATTCCCTTTCGCTTGCTCGCGTGTTGAGTGACGAGAGTGAGTGAGAGAAAGGGAATGTATCTCACCATCGTCGTCACTTAACACGCGAGCGAGCGAAAGGGAATGTATCTCACCATACGCGCCTGATGTACATTGGCATCAGGGACGGTGAAATACTTTTCCCTCTCGATTATCTCAACGCCCGCACCTGATAGGGATATATAAATATATTGAAAAAAATGAAAATTATCTTATCATATTTTTATTTAATAAATATTTCATATATTTCAAAAAATCATTTAGCTATTAATCGGATAGCTTATTTTTTATTTTCGTGTTTAATATTCCTGCTGTAGAAATTATCCGTTCATGACTTATATAACAGATTTAAATTCCGAGTCCAAATTCCAGATGATTCCAAGATCTAAATATCTTTTTGATGATGGTATTTACTATTTTTCACCGTTGATATATTTTAGTGGTGTATAAATTCTCTATTAAAATATTATTTTACAGCGTTTTCTTCTTCCTCGATTACTTTGATATTTTAGCTTTTTTTTTCTACATATTTTTTTAGGAAAACAAAAAAAATAGTTTATATTGTCTTACTTCTATTAAATATAGATATTAAATTCATTCTACATATTTTTGTAAAATTGTATTTTTCATTAGACTTTTTGATTTTCATTATTTTAAGGATTGTGTTTAGGGCGTTATTGAAGCTCGGTTTTAAATTTAATATTTTTTTTATTTTTATTGTCACTTTCTTTATTATCATTTTCATCGTTATTGCCGTCCTCTTCATCAACATTTTCATCTGTTTCACATTCTTTTTAATCTTCGTTATAAAACGTTTATTACAGCTAGATGAATTGCATGTATACTTGATTTTTGAACAGACTCTCATGTCTAAATATTTTTAGACATGAGAGTTTAACTATTTTAAATTCCCGGGACTCGCAAAAAAATCCGAAAATTCCCGGGAATGAATTCTCGGGTTGTCTCGCGATACCTACGATTTGTGATACTATACGAGATGATATTAAAGTGGTGAACAATATCAGAGCTTTATTAAAAATCCACTCCAACCATTTACTCGAGAATGCTCTTCAAGTGTCGTTAATACCTACAGAATATTGTCCGAAGTGGTATCAGGTCAAACCGCAATTGAGCAACGTCCATAAAATTCTTCGGTATACGTGAGAATCGTCTCACAAGGGGCAGCCAACCTGTCGAATCTCATGAACGTCTACATGACTCTGCGTTTATTATCTGGTTGTATTTTTCGATCTGATCGAACGGTAATGGGTGAAATAATAGCCGAGTAATGATATTTTGGTTTTTGCGTCGTTTTTAACGGTCACCTAGTCTCAACTTTCCCTTTCGAAGCACACGCTCGGCCATGAACCGTTACTACTGCGCGCTAGGCTCTCGTGCTTCAAACTTGCGTAACATCTTTGATTCTCTCTCTCTCTCTCTGTGTTCCATGTTCCTTTCGCGATAGTTTCTAGATCTTGTTTTAGAAAAAAACATTACCTCAATTGGATATATAAAGTGAATAAGATCGTTTTTGAAGTTAAGATATTTACATATGTTATTAAACACCTACGAAGCTGCATTCAAATATACTACTAATAAAAAATATATTTGAGAACTTCTAATAGATTTTCAGTCTGTCAGAGTTGAAGAAGATCTTCATCTTCCTTTTGTTCCTTTGTCGTTTCGAGCATGTCTTTTTCTTCGCGACAAATTTACGAATAACTTAACCCTTGAGCTACCGAAATCCGATACATCGGCTCTTGCTACTTAGGCGAGAATTTACATATCTGACGTAATCATTGAAGAAAGAGTGGCATACATTTTAATGGGCTTTAAGGTATTTGCTTCAGGAGTAAATACATTACATGTTTTATTATGTAATACATCGATATTTAGATATTGATCCCAAAATCCTCAGTATTTCAGTATTCATAAACTGTTTTGTACATTTGTTACAAATATTTGAAGGGGACCAGTTGGCAACAAAAAGTAGGCGGCACTCTCAAAATACATCGATAGGAGTACAACGACCAGCGGAGCCTCGTTCACCAGTCAATATATCATTCCATTTAATAACCATGCAACTTTTTTTAAAAAATACAATAAATACCAATAGTAGTAGAGGGCTAATCTGTGTATAATTGCAACCCATCTACCAAATTAAATAAATAATAAAATATCAACACGGTTTTTGCTTGTATATCGAGTCAATTTCTTAAGAAGAAATTTGCTTTTATCTCAAAAATCTTGTAAGACAAATCACTCGTAAGTCGAGGTTCCACTGTATTTGTAGGGACCTTCAATGGGAGCGTCATACTAAGCAAAAATTAGTCCGCTATTCTCTGCTCTGGTTGATGGTGGCTGGCTCAAAACTATTGATATCAATTAAAAATTTAGTTCCAAGAAACGTTGTCATCCTGTTTGGCGAACGGTCGCCACATACTATGTATGTTAGAGTGAATGTGTATTAAGTAGGGAAATTAAAGTGAATTCAAATCCGAATATATTTTCACCGGTAGATATATATTGATACTAGCGAAAATATAATTTTACTGATAAGCGTGAAATTATATGCTGCTCTAAAATGTATATGAAACTCAAATTGACAGTTGAAACGCAAACTTCAACTAAACAAATTAACTAAGCTCAACCTAATAAAAGTTTAAAAACTAACCATAGGTTTTAAATAATCATTAGGTTAATTTGTTTAGGTTTGGTTTAATTTATTTTATTTTAAATATTATAATATTTTGTCGAACGATGTAACGTCACAATTCTATGAGTCTCTGATTATGTAGAAATACACTGTTTGTGAACAAACTTTTACTGATACTGAACAGTGAAATTGTAAATTAATTGTTTGATACATTTTAACTGGCCGAGTTAGTAAAATTATATTTATACTAGTGAAAATATAACTTCACTTTTAAAACACATCCCCGTACTCGCAAGTTTTTGTAGGATAGTTTATTATTGGTAGTATAATTTTTTGCTGCTGTTCTAATCGATTTTATTTTTAACGGCTATTTGTAATTTGTTGGAATAACATTATTTGTCACAAAAATTATGTGATAAATATCATATGTTATTAAGTTATGCGCTGATTTAAAATATGTTTTTTTAGTGAATGTTTTATTTAATTTTTATTTTAATACTGTTTTATTAAATAAAACAATTTATAGTACTGCACATAATATATGTATGTACGTATACATAAAAAATAGACTACAATGAAAACTTTTGTAATTATAATTTATGTATAATTGAATCTTTGCTGCAAAATTTTCAATCAATTTTAATCCTAGTGAAATAATGCAGTGTCACTTTATCGTAAAATATATAAATTAATTATAGCAATAAACTTTTAGATCATGTTGTAAAATATTTACCAATTGTCATTTTGTTGCAAAGCCTAATACCAAAACTTTGTATATTTAAAAAATCATAATTATTGTATGTACAACCAAAACTTATTAATATAATTTTTGTCAATTTTATAATAATATAAAATGTGACTTTTTCGACATATAAATCAAGTTATCGAATCTTTGTGGCAAACATTTTGCTGTTATAAAAATATCGATTCTCTTTTCTCTTATAAATAATTATTGTAAAATTAGGTCAATATCTGATGACATTTATTTATTGACAACTATGAATGTGCCAAAAAATATCTCATTAGCATACTGCATATTTTCTTTACTTCTAAGAAGCGTTGTTATTGTTGTACTGACTTTTTTTATAAATAAAGAGATACGTTTTCAACTATAACGGATTTCTTCTTATAAACTTATTATTTTTAGAGTGTAGGAATTTTTCGTAAGAGGGCAGAACGTATGGATATAAATTACCATTATTATTAACTCTCGCATACTATATATAGAGTAACAAATATGTATTGGATTCTTTGGACTCTCTAATTTTGATTAAAAACTGGTATGGTTAAATGTTTTTTAATGATTTACGTATATGTATGCATGTATTGTATATGAACATATAGTGATAAGAAACATGACCCTTGACAAAGAATATATTTAGTGTAAAATTTAATCTATTTTTAAATAAGTATATTATAGGTATAGTTTTTCACGGTCTGGTTAAAAAATACTTACGTTAATTAAAATTACGGGTTTCATACTGTTTTTAAACAATTTAGATCAAAAAATCATAGAAAGGTTTAATAAGAAAGTATAAAAAATGAAATTACTTTTATAATAGCAAGCAGTTGTGTATGAAAACAACTATGAAATTTAAATAGTTCTACTTTCAAAAGATTGATTTATTTTTTTATTAACGCCTAACTATCTTGTTTACAGTTTATCCATTCATATTTATAGTACGTGTTATATTTGTATGTTTTCTATTTTGTACTATGCATTTATTTTTTACGAATATTTTTATAATAAAAATGTTGATGTTTTCAGTTCTGTAAAGAACTGAATGAATTGCATCAATGTCGGCTGTGGCGTGTTTCTCTCTCCATCGACGTTTTTCTTTAACCGTGCCAATGTCACAGTATACAAAGCTTTGAAGAACAGAATGCAATTATTTGCATTCTGAATTATTTATATATGAAACCATTACTCAGATGAAAAGCGAATCATTCGTTTCTGGTAACACATACATATATTGTAAACAGTTTCTCAAATTTGCTTACGTTAATCGTGACCCTATTTCGGGTCATGAGCTACAGTTTCGGAACTCCCAAGGCATGCCGTTTACTACCGTTTTTCGGTTTAAAAACAACTATGAAAAAAATATTTTGTTAGATCACTGAGATTTCAATCGTCGAGATAAAATCATCTGGTTACACAACTATCAGTAATGTTACAAGGTGAAGTTGCTTACCTTGGATTCATACCGAGAGATACTATATACAAGAGAAGTACATTCATAAGGGGCCCTCTACATTGCGTGTGTACATAGGTTTATTTAAAATGGACAAAAAATATCAGGTTGTACAAAAGTTGATGAGCACTCCACATAGATACGTGGGTTGGTTATTTAATGGATATTGTTGGGTATAATGTGATACTATCTAACGCAAAACTAGGTATTAATGGTATCAATCCAATACCTCTCGCAGCAATTGATCTTTATACTAATCGCATAACAGTAGACAGTTAGTCATGTTGTAAATATTTGACCCTCCTAGTAACTATTTTTTCAAGCCGGTCTTACAACCAGATATAAAATCAAGAAAACCCAATTTAACGGTCCTGACTGACTGGAATGTGAAACGCGAACTCTTCATTCGACCTTATCATTGATTATATTCTTGCGTCTGTGTATTTCGGTCTATCTAAAATATCCTATGGTTCGTACTAACCATATTGACCTCATTCTCGCGAACTGGTTAGAAAGATCGAAAACATACACACCATAAAAAATCGTGTTATAACACATATTTTAACAGAATAAATTCTGTATAAAATAACAAAACAAAGTGTTTTCTTTCAAGATTCATATAAAATTACGAGTTCAATATATAAATAATATATTTACGCATTAAGATAGTTTGATAGCAATAGTTTTTAATATACGCTGATTTGTGCAATTAGTATATGTAGATACGTGTTGATCCAGCAGCCATGTCTGAGTCACATATTCTTCAAATCGTCTCTAAAAGTCCAATAAGTCCCTGTGACTTGCCAAGCTGGTCCTGGTCTGACGTGAAGTAGAAAGCGGCTTAATTATAGATCTCGATATCCTTATAATACTCCCAATTTCTCTTTGTAATTAGGAGCAAAGTTTTAGATTCAGGTAAAGTTTTAGATTCAAATGGCAAAATTTAAATAAAAAAATGGTATTTAAAACAATAATAAATTCGTGCCTCCTTTTAAAAATACTAAGAAAAAAATTGAAGAAATCAAAAATGTTCTATAATAGATATTTTACAATCAATCAATTATTTTACACACTTATATATATAAATCTATCTAATTCTTTCGGTACTTGCCTTACGGATTTTTTTACTTCGGCCTGATCTAAAATCTATCAAACAAAAAAACCTGAACTCCACACACAAGTCTGAAAGAAATATAGACACTAAAAATACATGTTTTAAGTTATATACAAATATAAAGTGTTTTAAACATTCAATTCACCGCCAGAAATTTACCGCCAGCAATTATTCGCTAGCAGTTTACCGCCGCGTCAATTGATCATATAACCAATTTATAGCTTACAAATTAAAAACGAACCTTAGCATATTTTACCGTCTAGAAGCAATGAAAAGTGTTTATTCATTGATTAACTGACGGTGTGGCAAGTTCAATTTTTTTTTTTACTTTTTCAAATTTAAGTATTTATTGTAATTAAAAAATTGAAGGATGGTAAAACATCATTTATTAACCATTTTAGTGCCAAGCAAAATCAGGCAGTGTGTGCATTGTAAAGCATTTTTTTGCAAATAGTTTTGAAAATTTTCATTTATTTGTTATAGGAACGAAATAAAATACAGTAATTACACAAAAAGTTTTAAAAATAAATATTTTATAATTTTACAAAGAAAAAAATACAAAACTAGGCTAAAAAAATACATTTAAAGTGGATCAGCAATTCTTGTTTTTATTTTGTTGGAAAATTTTCGGTAGAACAAAAAGACTGGAAAGTCCCCATACATTTTTGTCATCTGTCGGATTTCCACGCGGAGCGGTTTCTTAATAATGTTCTTAGATTATCAAAGCAACGATGATACCGATTTGAGTAGTTAAGAAAACCATGAACAATCTTGCCATTCAAATATGTCCTACTTATATTAAAAGCTTCCAAGAAAGCATGCATATTTTCAAACTTATGGTACTTACTCATCCTTTTTTATGCAGTAGTATAAATAAAATGAAGGGCTTGTAAAACATCTAAAAATATTTCTACAAATTTAAATTTAAAACAAAAAAAAGGCTTATAAAAATTCGATTCCGTATTTTTCTTGAGAAATTCTGGGGAGAAAATACTACACAATGATAATGTATTTATTTGTATTATTTTGATCTGCAACTGTTCTATATGCTGTGCTCATGACATTGCGACATAAAATTCACAATTAGATAAGCATTATCTTTCATTAAGCGACTGTCCTTTGAATTTATTATCATGGCGAATTGGGAATTGAACCTTTAAGAAGCAAAGGTTGATCTACGATAACGGTTTTAATTGTTCAAATTAATGTCTTTGCTGGATTGTTAAAACCACTATATCCACTGTAAAACAGGTTATTCTACTCTATCTACTAGATTAAGCCAGTCATATGATAACATATTTTAGCCTTAGTTTAGTATTCATACATTGAAACATAGAAAACGACTAACTTAGATCTACTTAAAAATCCCTGTTTTAGTTGTGTTTGAGATTTTTTAAAGTATAGGACAAGTATTGGTAATGTAACGCTAAGATAAAAACGTTCCTTATTTGCGAATTCACATATCAGTAGTGGTCGACACAGAACTCAGAATATTAAATATTCCGAGGCTCTTATGAATGTTGGTACCCCTTATCTCATTATTGTGATCATTAACTTTAACATGCTTATAAATTGGTGCACTTTTAACGTTCGTTCGAGAGGTAAAAACGAATCAAGAATTTATAGGTCAGGGCAAAATGCGTAATTGACCGTATAGGTAACTTGAGCCAGCGCATACGACAGGGGGTTTATTCTAGTCATGATGGTTATACAACTCCGCAGCGATCCAGTCGGTACGTTGCTCCTGTCCTGGCAGGAGCGTGGAGATGCGCAAGGAAACCTATAAATAGAGAACGTACTCTCCTGCGGAGAGGGCCAGACAAAAAAGTCAATGATCCGGCGACGTAGCTCGAGGTTTACGACCTCTGTCTGCCTCACCTGCTTGCTTGCCGCTCACGTGGTGTGTGTCCTGACTTGACTTGCCACGCAACCTGCAAAATTCTATATACAGGTGGAAAGTAGGTACCACCCACCGTAGGAAAAACTCTAGACGAATTCCCAACGTAACGATACCGCGGCGACCTCGATCGATAGTACGTTGCACCGTTTTGACAATGAGACTACCTACCACGTAGACAAGATCGTACTACGGATACTTTTTGAAGGCATCCTAAGAATCCCAAAAGGAGCATAACGAAGCACATGAAACTATTCCAAGATTGGCTCCGATATATGATGAGACAAATTATTGAAACAAAATCAGTAATATCTTATCAGTACTATAAAAAGTGCGCTATCTGCTTATGTTGATTGTCTTGATTTGTTTTTAAATCTGATATGATATACATATTTTCGTATTGCAAGCCCACATCTTAAAACGTCGTACTTTAGTGACCGCAAAAATATACAGCCTTGGCTACAATTGTGATAAATATATCTTACTCAAAAAAATAAAAAAGGTTTTTTACAAAGTTTATTAAAAGTATACTTTACTATTTAGTAGACCCTTTAGTTATTATATTACTGTTGCTACCGTTTTTAGCACATTATCAAATAATTACTTAGAGTTGGGAGAATACAATTTTCTCCACTATGTACACACAAGTTTTCCCATAGCTTATGTATGTTTTATAGTTATACAATCAGTTTCAACCGAGAAATTCCGTTCATTATGAGTCGACGTTCATTCTGAGTTTTTTGCTGCTCTTTTAATCAAAAATAACGCGATTGAGCAATGTTGTTGCTAATCTTGTTGTGGCTTGCAGAGTGTAGTTCTTATTTTTTGGGGGAGGGTAATGGGCCGACTTTGTTCTGTGGGAGTTTTGGGAACGGAATTAAGATATTTAATTGACTCATCGGAATGATGAGTCATCCCTTATCTCGCCGGTTCACCGCATCATTAGAATTTCATATATGTTTTGGTTTATATGACATTTTTATGAAATCGGTTTGTTTTACTTTATTTTTATATATTGTCATGCATATAGGGAAGGAAGAAAGAAATCGATAATCAGATAAATGGCTTTATGCCAGGGAACTAGGAAATAAAATATTAATCACTGTATCTTATATATAATTTTTTTGCTAAATACGTAAGCCTTAAAAAATACTGTAATTTCAACCCTCTGATTTCTCGTGATATATGGCAAAGGAACATTGTCTTGTTGGAATTGATTTTATTAATAAATATGTTTATGCACTTCAACATTGAATTTTAGGTAGTGCTATTTATGTGACCCTCGCACATGAACATGATTCCTACCCCTGTTACCTCAGACCATATCGCTGTCACATGTTTAAACGAATGTATAGCGCAATAAATGATATATTATTCCATACAACTTCGCCTCCCCGAAAGCTTGAAACAACCTCAAGGCTTTTTCCATTTCAATTATTCATATTTAATTATACAAAAGAGGAAACTTATCTCATCATTGGATTTTTCGAAACAAAAGACCATTCCTTCCTTTTTTATTATTCTGAAATCCACCGCTTTGTTTGATATTGATTTGTTTCAGTCTAACTAAAATTAGTTTGGTTTAATTATGAATTTAAATAAAGTCTCACTATTATGACTGAGATTATATTCCATTTAATTTACTATGTACTTATATTTTGAATTTTGAATATGAATATGATATTCTCATATTTTAAAACATCGCGTCTCAACATATATCTTTCTTATTCAGTTTCATTCAATCGTACAATAATCGCACGTATTGGTTAACAGTCAATGATACATAAGGCAAATCCAGGCTTAGACGTAACTTTATATCCATCCAAAGCGAAGACCCTTTATAAAAGTTCCAAGACTTATATTATATGTACATATATCATATTATTATATTATATATATATGTGCGTCTAACAAAATTATTATTATGTCTGTGTGTAGTTTCAATCTTTGAACAGTGAAAGTGGATTGATTAATGTACCGCTCCTCATATATGCCAATGTCTCGGCTGAATAATTTCGACAAGGTCACCTAGAGATAGACTATACGATTGAGCTTATAGTGGTTGCGAAAGCTCCAAAACTAAAATTTAATTTACTTTGATATTGAATAATTTACGCGTATGGCAATTAATTATTTTTGCAGTCGTGACCCAGTTAACCGCTGTGTGTCAATCTACATTTACCGAGTTCCACACATGTGGTCCTAACACTTTTTTATTGCAAACATGACTTTTGCAGTGACGTACTAAAGAAATATTTTTTAATACTTGCAATGATTCGGTACACGTGGTTTTAACCGAGCGTACACACTACGCCGGATAACCGTAGCGGTTATTTTAGTCTACTCACCAGGTTTATTTAACCCAAACGCAAATTCTTAATTATATTTTTTTATGTAAAATATGTATTTATGTAACTGTAAATATAAAACAAAATATCGCTGCTCAGTTGTATTAAATGTTGCTGAAAATTTTATAATTATATTTTTATGGTTTTAAATATAACTTACATTTTAAAAAGTGTTTTTTTAGTTGACGTTTATTTACGGTATATATTTTTTTTATTGGTCGTATTAGGGTTCAATTTTTGTCTCTCTTATAGGCGATAAAGGTTTGTTACTATGTCTATTTATAAAAAGATGATGACAAAACCAATAAAATCAGCCCGTAATTGGAGAGATACTTGCGTTAAATTGTTATGCTTCCTCTACACTCTCTGGAAGTTACCGAACCAAAGGTCTACCGAATATGGTCGAGGTCGCCGAGACTTTAGAGCGGGCAGACCCGAGCTAGACCGAAGTAGCCCCGAATTAACACATTATATTTTCCGTCCTTGCCCAACCATGGCCTACTTCCAGAGTGTGTGGAGGAAGCATTAGGCTTATTACTAATAATATTATATATGCACATTGTCTGCAACCTTTCACCTTCGTGGGATACATTTGTTTTTTATTGGCCGAAAGGTGTGTTTTAAATTAATTCTCAAGACTTACTTCCATTGGTTGATTATAAACAAAATTTTAGACTAAGATAATATTTTCCAGATGTTTTAATAAACAAAGCACAAAGCTTTTATCAAATTTGATTTTTAAGATATTTTATTTATAGAAACATCTTATAACAATAACAATTAATGTGGCAAGGTATCGCGAATTTTAAGGATATTTTCACATAAAATAAAGTATACAAAATTTTATATATATTTTTTTAAAATAAGCATTTTCGGTTTTCGGCTGAAGGGGTGTGTTAATTTGTAGCCAAATATACCCCGGAAAATGCTTTATTTTATAAACACATGTAAGTAACTACATATATAGAGAAATTTAGTTGCCGCTATCAAGCGGTGGAGTTGAAATGACTTGGAAGTCGGAGTATTCTTTGTAGTGTCAAGTTGTATTATTGTCGGCTATGATTTTGTAGAGCATATGTTCTCGTATGTGTACTAATATATGTGTTCTCGTGATTCTGATTTTAATACAATTGGTTGGTTACGAGATATATCTTTCATTATTGTGGAAAATTCTATGTGTGACTCTACTTTCAACATTTGTTTGAAATGGTCATTAGAAAAAACCCCACATACATTTAAAAAACTATCATACTTACACTTTATGTTTCTCAAACGCCAGGCACAAAAATAAAGACAGACATAACTGATGTTATCGCCGAGCACAGGTTTAAATAATAGCGAATAAAACTATTTTTCTAAATAAATTATACCGTATCAATTTTAGAGATAAAAATATACGGTGAGCAAAACTTAATAAAACTTAATAAAGACTTTTAACTAAAATAAGCAATAATATGATAATCTCGAAAACAAAAATCTAATAATACCCTGTGTATTTTTACCCTGAGTACCGCTCCTCAGGGTGACTGACCAATCACATGGCACATTTTGTGCACTGTATGTAGATTTGATCATTCAAATTATTTTTTTCCATATTTTACCTAAAACTGCTATTTTTTTATTAATTATTCTGATGGTTAAGAATAAATAATATTGAATAAATTTTGTAATTAAAAATGTTGGTATTTTGTTTCGAATTCAATATAAAATAAAGCTCAAAATTAGTCTAAAAAAACTAATAAAATTATTTAAATAACTAAACTCAAATCTGGGTACAATTTTACACATAAATCTAGTCTTGTCTTTGTAACAAAACGTTTATTAGTCTGAAAAAAGCGGTACAGTTTTTAATAATTTTAATCGTTATGGCTGTACCGGCTGTACTGTACAACGGCACTCTAGTGATCCACATAAACTATGGCCGTACTTGTACGGCCATAGTCTATTTGATTTCTTGGTATTTTAACAATTTTTATTGAATTGTTGTTGTTCTCAGCTATATGATAATTATAAGTTATTAAAAAAATAATTAATTTTTAGAAAATAAAACGTATGATACAATATAGTACATAATAAATAAATTTAAATAATAAAATACTGAGAACTACTAAATTTCTTTAATATAGCTTACAATAAAAGTAAAATAATATAAAAATGTAATAATAGAGTATACAACTTCAAGTAGATATTTCTCAACAATACAATGTTGAGAGCCACTGATTTACAATTTTACATACTTGACCATATAAACACAAAAATTTTTTTTGTAATTTTTTTTAAATCTTTAAATTAACTCACTCCCAGGATGTATATTTGTAGGGAAAAGTGTAATATAGAGTATACAAGTATATATTTTTTAATAATACAACGTTGAGAAACACTGTATTATTAAAAAATATCTACTTTATTTTACATAATTTACCATGTAAACACGAAATTTTATTTTTAAATCTTTAAAAACTCACTCTCATGATGTATTTGTAGTGATATATTCGGTGAAAAGCTTAAAAACTTACTTTTATATTTCTATCGTATCTGGGAGATCGAAGTTAGTGATTATGATATAATTATAATCTCGATCAATCATCACAGATTAGGTTTTCCTAGATTTTCTTATTCTTACGGATGAATATTGAGATTATTAATTCAAGTTGTACATACTAGGTGAAAAAATTATCTAATAATAAATTTCCTCAGCTCATAAAGAATAGCATATATGTATATATATATAATATGAATATGTTTGAAAATTAAACACTAATGAAATGGTCAATAATTTATTTCATATTGTTATAAATTTCTGGCACTTTTTGGAGACTTCTGCAGTGGTTTGATTTAATGGACAAAACTTTTGGGTATTTTCAACTATTATAATCACTAATATCGAATAATGAACAATTAAATATTTTAATATATTCATAAATTTATGAAGAATCAAAAAATACAAGTCCAAACACTCAAACTTATATTAAAATTAATACCAATAATAGTGACTTTAATACACACTTTAATTTTAATTATTCTTTCCTTAAAAATATTACTGTAATAAATTATTTTTAACAGACTTAAACCTTATTGTATCGATTGAAAATAGATAAAAAATCAATTATAGTAATTAAGACAAGTCCAAAGCTTCACAATATTGTATCGGATATATGAGTAATTTATGAAATTGCAGCAATTACTTTTTTCTTCATTATTTTGTTTGTCGGATTTTATTCGTTATCGTCACGGCTGTGATGAATAATATTAAGTTAAGAAATTAAATTGATACAGTACTGCAGCGGTATATTCGAGGACTACCTGCGCTGTTATAATACACTACTTTTAAAATATTCCACTACAATTATGAACGCATATTCCAATTACAAATAGTTAAAATTAAGTATTAGTGAGCTAACAAATAAATTAGAACCGTAAGATAAAATTGATACATATCGAGCAATTCATTCGATTCTTTAAAATATATTTGAAACTATCTACTAATGCAATAAAATTTCTAAAATAATCAAATAAATTAAAATAAATTTCTAAAATAATCGCTAACAATTTATATCTTAATAATTAAATAACTTTGTTTTGTTTTTTTTTTAAATAGTAACAAAGTATTGTAATTAATCATGGAACGTTTAAATACAAAGCAACAAACGAAAGTGGTTGAATTATTTTTTACAAATCAACAGTCAATTTTTGAAACTCAGCGTGCATATTGATGTCATTTTAATACTGCAAACTGTTCATCGCGATTGTTTATAAGGCGTATAATTCAACATTTTCGAGCACAAGGATCAGTTACGGACTTGTCCTGAACCAAAAGGCTGTGAACAATTCAAATTACAGACACAATTGAACGAGTGAGTGATAGTGTTGCTCAAAATGCAACAACATTAACCAGGCGACGTTTATCACACCTTGTGTTGTCCAGAACATTTTTTACATACAAAATTTAATTAGTGTAAGAATTTAATTCATTGAATCCAGAGAAGCGCCTTGAATATTCCATTATTTTGCTAGACATTTTCATTTGATTGATTTTGTCAATAAACAAATCTGCAGGCTTCGGGGTTCGGAAAATCGTCTGCCATTCAAGTGCTAAAACTCAACATGAAGTTCGAGCAATACGAAAGTCATGGAAAATGCAGTGAAAATAGCAGTTTTGTGAGGTGAGGTCACCTACATGTTATATTTTTTGTAAAAAAGTCATTTTTGCGTTTTAATCACTATTTTAGAAATCATGGGGTAAACAAACCAGTTTGCGATTTCTGTGCAACCTTGTACAAAATTTTAGATTGATTGTATATTTCTTGGACGAGTATTAAAATACTCATTATTCTTAATTGTGTTAAGATTATTAATCGATTAAATAATGACGCTACTTATCTTTGCTCAATGCTACCCAAGACCATTCATGATTATGATTTACAAGCTCACATGGCACCTGTCTAAAATATATTTTCTATTTGTGATATTCTGAAGGTCATGAATCATACTGTAGGCCATGAGATAGGATATAGGAAATGGCACAGAGTGTTCCGACACATGTAAGTTAAGAAAAAATGCACAAACAGCAGCTGTATCGCTCTCGGTGCGCGTTTCAAAGACTTTTTATCTAGAAATAGTGAGGTCGAGGAGCCCTGCCAGCTCTAGAGTCATCCATTATGCCAGCCACATGGCCCAGAGCTATTTTGTGATGCGCCGAGGAGAGAGTTCGTTCACTCCTCCTACCGAAAGTTTTCACATCAACGAATATTCCGTTCGCAGACTCGTTCGTTTATAAATAAGCGCACTTTTTCACACTCACTACACATCTATCATCCTTTTAGATGCAGCTTTGGTCAACTGCCATACATTAATAGTATGCGGAGAGGCACTAGTGTACACTACATATGTGATTAATATGTATACACCCAGGCTTTCCGAGAGGGGGAGGGGGAGAAGGGACAAATTCTGCAAAAAATCATAGCTAGATTATATGTATAAAAAAAGTAAAAATCGATCTCAAATAATGAATCCGATCTAAACTACAGTTATTTGAGCTGTATGTACTGATGTATTTCAATAAATAAAAGGAGCGGAACATTGCCTTCAAAAGCACCCACTTTCTATGTAGTACTTTCACAATAAACATTATTATTCAAAGGGACAGAGTGTAGTTTTTTGACGCGGCTTCGTTTGTGTTAAAATTTGTTTACAAATTATTGTTGATTTTTACAAAATATTAGACATGGGAGGAAATATTCAACGAATGTAAATTAGTAACAGTAAATTTAGGTATTCGATCTAAAAATTCAGATCGAATAGTTAAAGGAAAGAGCAAAGAAATTTCGAAAAATCAGCAACAGCAGCAGCTGAATTATATAAATTTAATGTTTTTATGGATTGTATTATCAGTAATTTGACAACTAGATTTGATGCAGTAAAATAAATAAATAATATTCAGTTTCATGTGGTTATTCCTACAAGAAAATCTAGAAAAAACTGTCTCGAATCTATCCCGAAAATATTTTTTAAAATATGTCATTTCAGTAAAATCATATCGGAATACATTTTCACCAATAGATATATATTTTTACCAGTGAATATATAAATTTTCTGGCAGGTGCTAGTACAATTTTATGATTTCAACTTTTCAATATGTATTATAGTAATCAGGCGCGTGCGGTGAGATATTTTCCCTTTCGCTCGCTCGCGTGTTAAGTGACGAGAGTGAATGAGAGATGCGCATTCAGACCGCATGCGCCTGGTAGTATATATATTTATTATTTAGATCCGATGTATAAATGTTACAGTGAATGTGTATTTTTTGATAAAGTTATATTTTCACTAGTTAAGTCCAAATACATTTTTACCCTTAGATATACATATATTTCTACCAGCGAAAATAAATTTTAACTGATAGGCGCTAATATGCTGCTCTTTAATGTATATTATACTCAATTTGACAGTTGCGAAACGTTCATTTGCTGTTCAAACCCAAACCTAACATAATAAAAGTTCTAAAATGAATTATAGTCTTAGAACTTTTATTAGGTCAAGTTCAAAACTCAAAATAGGTAACACAAAATAACTCACCTCTCAGGGGAAATAAACGATATAATTAGTACAGACAGAAATCGCATCTCCCATATTGCTTCATAGTTTGCCTGCATTTCGATATTACACTATGTTTTAAAAATATGATAGCTATCCTTACCGATATTACTATGGACTTTTAATATAAGAGGGCTGATCAAAGTATGTTCAAACCGAATTTTGGTCAATAGGAGGGCGCAAAAACAATTATCACTTCTCAGAAGTCAAAAATTCACGTCAAAAGCAATAAAATCGTGTCGGCGCCGTCGCAGTGGGAACGCTCGGTAACGAGCGTTCCCACTGCGATGGCGACGGCATGATTTTATTGCTTTTGACGTGGATTTTTGACTTCTGAGAAGGGATAATTGTTTTTCGCGCTCTCCTATTGTGCAAAATTCGGTTTAGATGTGCTATATTCGATTTTTACTCGTAATATTGTTATAAAAAGTCTTAATACAAACGCTTGACAATCGAGTGTTTCCACCGCAATGGCACGATTTTATTGCTTTTGACCTGGACCGAAAATTCACTATATGGCAACACTGAGCAGCAAAGAAAACACGTCTAATTATCAAGCGTTTTATTTGTAGCATAAAAAGGGTTAACTCGTACCTAATATTATTTATTCAAGAAATTATATTACGATGTTAAAACATATATAAAACGCCATTGAGGAATCACTGTTTTCCCAGTGCCATTTTCCAACCGGATATAACAATCAAAGCAAAAACAAAATTCATACCTCGTTTTGAGAGCATAAAAAAATATTCTTGGAACTGTGTCATGTATCCTGATTGTGACCGTTTGGAGATCTTATGAGAATAGTCAGTTTTTATCCTTTTATGCGATGTTTTTGTAACTGTTTTCTTTACATGCATACACTGCAGACAATCCTATAAATATAATATTTTATACACTTACAGACATATACTGCAGTTTACCGCTACGTGTGTTGAACCCTGTGCATTGCCTGCAAAGGAGATGCGTTGCACTCTGAACAATTCCACATATCATAATATGTATGCAGGTGCAATTAATATTTTAAATGGTATACGTTTATAGTCTGTCTCATTTCAAGGTTTTGCTACTATAATAGATATACCTTATAAATAGATATTGCATGTTCTCTATTTGCTGGTAAAAGATATTTTTTTTTATGTAGATTACATTTTTGTCAACAAGGATGATAGTTCAATGTTAGTTATGGTATATAAATAAGAAACAATGGACAGAGTCGAACTTGAGGCATGAGAATCGAGAGTTGAAAGACAATAGTATTGTAGCATTCTTCGACTGTTGAATTTTGGCATAATTTTCATATATTATGATCGATTATATTAAACTATTATACATTTAATCAGTTAACATTAAAATTATGAATTTTTAAAATAAAATAAAATTTGCATTAAAATCGCTCGTTGATATTAAATGTATGAATGACAATGAAACCATAAATATTGACACGTCTAACGTTGATTATAGACGTCACTTATATATCAATCATTTTAATATGTTCAAACATTTCTTCGAATTCCATTACTTTAAATTATAAAACACTATTCTTTTCGTGTCTTATTCAAGTTATTGTACGCTTCCTCTCAAAGAAATTGGTTCGTCCTACTCACCTGCCATTAGAACAGATTACTTTTTTTTTGTTAGTCGTCCAATAATACCGTTCGTCTGGGTACCTACAGTTCAATGCTTTGATTCCATCCAGCAAGGTGCTTATTGATTTTCGACTACGTGTTCACTATAGCCCGAGTACCGTCTGCAATCGACCAAGCAAGTTGCACTCATTTCGTTGTACGCTTTGCATTCTGCTCTTGTGCTTCGCTACAGTTTCATGTTTTCTAATTATGTCGGACGCGTAATCAAAAAGCGCCAGCGCCTATCTTGATCAAAGGTTTTTATTCAAAAAAGCCTCTTTGTGTAGTATGCATTACATATACATAGTACACATTATGTAATAAACTTAATAAGGAAATTTACCATTTGCCACCAATGCTATCTTACCAACTTTATTTCTTGTAAAAAAATCAATATCAATAAAAGGTCGGAATAGCGTAGTCTGTAAGGTCTAGACTGATAATCCAGATACCGCGGGTTCGACTCGATTTTTTATTTATAAAAAAGCGCTATTATTTTTTAATCAATCGGCCCCAGTTGCAAAGTTATTTGTCGTCGAAGTGCAATATGATACCAGGAGGACGAAATGACTCCTCACTCTCTAATATGGGCCTTGTTAGAGAGCCCTCTCTCTTCCGGTCGACGATCAAAATCAACATGGCTCACAACTGTTGCAATTCCTAGCGTGGGTTTCTTGGAAGCACATATAAACTATTTGTATTATTTTTTAGAAATTTCCAATCAAGTTTTCTTATCCCTATTTAAGACGCGCTTTTAAAGTGCTTCCAAGAAATGCCGTTTTATGTGGCGAACGGTCGCCACATATACAGAGTTCTTAATATTTTCATATATATTTTTTTAACTTTGCTAGTCGATGATTTTTCATTTGAGCAAAAGCTGCCTATATATTAAAAACATTCCATTTTAATTATATATATAATCTCTATTCAAAACTATAGAACTGTATTTAATATATCAACTGCTGTACCTCATTTTCTGTAAATGATCAGGATTTTTTTTAAATAAGTTTAAATAAGTTGGCAATTTATTAATAGCAAATGTAGCTTAAAAATTCTTAAAAATAAAGTTGACATATGTATCATATAAAATAAATTAAAAACTGTGCCTTTTGTTAATAATCATATAAAAATCGATTTATAAAATTGTTTGAGAGGTTAAAACGATTGTTAATTAACGTACTATTACGATATTAATTACACTGCAGTACATATTTTCCCCATTAAGATAATGTGTAAATATTACATTATGAGTTGTCTTATCGTTAGTATATTTTGCAGTGAAGTCTCGTTTTATAGATTTGATTTCAAATAATTTAAAATTACATTTGTATGATTGATTATATTATATTGTACTATGATACATAAAAGTACTTTTTTGGTATTGAAATATGGGTGTGATTTAACAGGGAATTATTTTAAGAAATATGTGCATTTTAATGAATACTTTGTTTCATAAAACGAAGTGTTTGTGCATTACAATAATAAAAAATGAGCATTAAATAAAAATATTAGATTTAGCAACATTTTATTTCTAGTAAAGATTGATTTGTGTATTAAAATAAATTGAACTGTGCATTATCGTTGGTGTAGCCAACGGCCGAAGATAAGCAGCATTGTATTTATTTATTTATGTATTTATTTAATGCTCATTTTTCATTATTGCAATGCACAAACAATTCGTTTTATGGGGCAATTATTTTATATATTGCTCATTTAAATTCTCCTCTTAAAATATGTTCTCTTTAGCATGGTCAATCTTTAAACAATTTTAAAAGCAAAAGACTATTTAAAAAGTAAATTTAAAAATGTAATTTTGTTTATAGAACTTGTTTTAAATCCATTCGACAAACAAGTGCAAAGTGGATGTATACACATGTATTTTTTTAAACAAATTATAGCATTTAAGAATATGTGCGTACAGTCTGTGCAATAATGATATTTAATATTGAACTCTTGAAAACTTGGGATGACTTAGTTGGGCCAGCTCGGACGATCGAAGTGAAAACAGTTGCTTTCTCGAGCTTCTAATGATCGTCTTGGTCGATTCGGCGTAGCTTTGATTAGAGGCAAGCTCATGCAAAACTCTTGTATATTCCAAATCGGAATATAAGTAGTAGTCCAAGTAGAAGGTTAGTGGTCAATTTCCGAACGAAGGTTCCTCATGGAAGTGATAAAGTATGGCAGTGTTTTAGTTAATATAGTATCAAAAAAATGCAGATTATTTTTAAAAAGAGTATACAAAAACGCAGGGCTTTTTTTAAAAAAAAGGTGCTGGAACTCACTTATTGTCAAGCTTTTTACTAAAGAAAATTATATTAAAATTTCATTTAAAATAAATTTATAACAGCTTTTCCTATATCACAAAGCGCATAAAAAATAAACAAAAAATCATATTTTTTTTTTACTTTAGTCAAATATAAAGTTAAACGAACAACGTAAAGTAAAATCGTAAAATATATATTTGAATAAAATATTATAGTGATTTCCAAAGTTTTGTCCAATTCTCGTCTGACAGATCGTCACGATTCCTTTTTTTAGCGTTGGTGTCTATGGCCGAATGAAATTTGAGAAACCACAGATCAACGAATTTTGAAGGATCGAAAAGATGCAAAGGTGGTCCGACGTGTTTGATGAACAAAAGTGCTGAAACTGTATTGCTCTTGAATGAAGCTCTTATTGAGGTAATAATTTGATTCATTTGCGAAAACCCGCGTTCAAGTTCACTTGTAAAAATGAAAATAGAATACAAAGCATATATCAAACTCAATATTTTTTCATGATATCTTTTCGAGAATGTATTTGCGAAATCCACGATTATTTTTCTTTCGTTTATGGTAGTCAATATCGTGAATTTCCTTGATTTTTCTTTGCTGTTGTTATTTTATCGCGAGATTTAAAATAAACGTTTTTAATCTTCCTTTTTTCGGTTTCATATCCAATTTTTAACGCTGCTCTGTGTGCAGCAGATTCTCTGTGATCGAATTTTTTTCATAGTGAGCTAAATTGTAGCTTCTTATCTTTCTCAGAATCTGTAATTTCATTGTTGGCTCATTCTTTGGATATTTTCATTTCCATCGTCGTTTCAGTTACAAGTTACAACATTTCTGCAAGGTGTGCAGCCAAGTTTCATTTTGTGAAAATGTTTAACCATTCATTTTTTGAGCAAAAATCGTTTTATTTTATCATTCTGAATTCGGCGTTACTCCTCAAAATCAGCTTGAGATTATAAAGAATCATCAACTTGCGCCAATTTCTTGTTTTTGACTTTCTTTAGTGGAACCGGCGGTTGAGAAGTAACTGGAATTTTCTTTCATTTTTAAACGTAGGATTAAACTTGTACACTTAAAAATAAGACGAAAAAAAATAATGACGTAATATTTACCTAATTACGTAATCTTTAATTTCTTCAACATTATTCTTCAGTCTATTGTTTCGAAAGCTTTCTTGAACTCCAAGAAAACTGTTCCAATAATTTTGTTTGTATCCTTGGCAATAATGTATAGCTAATTGTAAAGCAGTCTCAATGGTGTTTTTCTCCTGAATTTTTTCTGAAGATACTAATTTGAATTCACCAAATTTTACATTCAATGTTACATTATTGTATTGTACTAAATTATTAAACTGAGGTATTTAATTCACAATCTCTTCTATACTCTCAATGTAGTATGTATTCATTTTTGTGCTATTATATAATTGTAGAACACGTGATAATGTTATTATGCACTAACTGTTGATAATAAATATATTGTATGATATTTATATTTAAAATAATATACATACATTATTATACTTTTTGTTCAGGCCTTTGATTTAAAATAATTACATAAGCCTGATAATAATGGATTGTCTGTTTGTGTACCTGCTCGGTAGAGATATCCAGGGCTGACCATTTTTTGTTGTTGTTGAGTTAGAGCCGTTACGGAGTTACTGTTTTGATCATATTAATTGATCCCAGAGCATTTATGTTTAACTTAGGCATCCAAATACCCGGCCTAATTCGTTACCCGGTTCTACTGGTATTTTGCGAAGAAGAACCGGGTACCCGGTTCGGTTCCGGGTTCTGGGTATTTTGTAAGCTATTAAATAAACTACTTTTGTAAGCCGTTAAGAGTCCAATTTTTATTATACTTGAATCTTCGATTAAATATGACGTGATAAATTTAATTTTATTTTAATAATTATTATAATTTAAAAAAAATAGGGTATTAAAATAAAATCAATATATTATGTTATTATTAATACTTTACTCAATCGAAATATTTTTACATTCCATCGGTAGGCTAGGTTAGGTAAGCTCACGATAAATATGGAGTAAATGTGCTATCCCTTTTTTTGTCGTTCAAAGACGTTAGTCGCTTAAGAACGCCGATTCGGCTCTTCCATTTAATTTGAATTAATGGAAAAAAATATTTAAATGAAATCAACCGGATACCCGTCGAAAATTACCCGGTTTTTGGTTCCATGAAAAACATGGCGGGTACCCGGTTTCGGTTCTAACCGGTTCGAATTCCCTAGTTTAACTGCTGTATTGTATTGCGTTTCGTTTGGGAAGGCTAACTTCTGTTTAAATTCTTAGTAAATACGAGATAAATATTTGAATTTATTGGTTTTAGTCTTGCATAACTAATTACGACGCAACGGTTATTGGCTATATTTTAGTGTTACAATCGTTTCTTGTTAAATAATATTTAATTCTGCTTTATTTTTTGGTTCATCTAGCAAACTTAAAAGCATCTGATTTAAATGGAAGATACGCTCTTTAGAAAGAGACGGTATTTTAATAGTAGTAATCGAACAATTAGAGTTTATTCTTGTGTTTGGTTTATTTAAACTAAGAATATTTATAATTCAAAATCTCCTATATAACTGCATCGAACAATAAATTGCTCACTTATTTCCGTAACGCGGTTTTTATTACTAAGCACGAATGTAAATTTTAGATGGTATAAAAACTAATACTTTCACTTTAAATGTTCTAAGGATGATTCAATTTTTAAATGGGTATGTTTATTAACCCTTTACGTGCCGCAGTATTTTTATATGGTTAGTAATACATGCCGCGTATTTTTCAATGGCAAAAAAATAATTAATATTGAATTCATATGTGAACGAAATAGTATGAATTATATATTTAGTGTCATTTTTTAAAGATGGTAGTAATTTATCATATGATATAAGCAAATCATATTTACACGACCTTGAAACCGTTTAATTATTATTGGATTTATCTGTTGTGAAACTTCAGACTGTTGTTAATTAATTGTTTAATCGGCTGACCAAGACAATGCCCGATTAATTATCGTATACTTTAAATTTGAGCTCGATCCATACGGTTAAATGAGCTAACTACACAATGGCATTCTTCCACTCACACGTAATATTCTTGAGCCTTGCGTACTTGAGTTTTGGATATCCAACTCCGAAATTGCGTTACGGCCAAAAATATGTTTCTCTATCTCTCGATTATATGTTACAGTATCAATTATAAGCACGGCCCAGCGAGCCGTTACGTAAAAAACGAAAATAAGTTCTTACAACCGAAAACCTGTTGATCGTTCTTTGTGAAGCGTTTCCAACGCACATTTTCTATCATTACCAAATTACCGACGGACGAAAAACTTTCACAACGCATTTTCTACGACTCTTCCACCAGCAGCGGTTTTCCTTTTCATCTTTTTTTACTTTCGCAAAACTTAGACACGTGTCGCAGGTGGAAGCTGCGTAAATTTTCGTAACCATGTACTTGCTGATTATTCTTTTGGATTTATTATAAGTATTTTCGCGATTCCAATCTGATTTATGATGCTTTAAGCGTAATTTATGCAACGCTCGAGCGTTTATGGTCTTCAAGTCTGAGACTTTCTTATTGTTTGTGTATTTATAAGCACGCTGCTGTTTTTGAGTAATTTTAATCAGGATTAGTTACGACGAGGAGGTCTCGGAAACGGTACGAGAATAGCTACGTAGTATGTAATCTATATGTGCTCCAAGAGTTAATGGAGAACTTCGTGTATACATATTACGAGTACTAAATTGGCTGGTTATGTAATAAAATTCATATAAGCTCTTAAACTCTAAATAGGAATTAAGATCACTTGTATAATAGAAACTCTAGAACATGATTTTATTTTTAAATCTCATTACAAAAAATGTACTTATAATTATAGTTATTTTAAATTAAAAACGATAAATCATTTTTGGAATTTTTCAATATTAATTTAAAAATATTTTGATTAAAAAATCATAGAAATTTAGTTTATATTGATAAAGTTAAAAATAATTTTACTACAAATACGATAATGATACACATGATAATGTTCTTTCGCGTGAGAATGAATTTTTATATTTGTTAGATAATGTTTTTTATAAACTGAGACACAATTTCTCTAAACGAAATATGTTCATCTATCAACGCAATATTTTTTATTGAAGACAGTACCTTGACGTATTTATTCTGACGTGCTGAAAGCTTTCATATTTTTTTTCTTTTTCCATAACGGAACGTCTGTCTCTAGACACGCGAATCCTTATTAAGCCGTTTTCGTGTATCATCATTTATATAATATGTCATACTTATCACGCACATTTTTATTTTTCTACTTATTAAAAATATTTTTCAGCTGTAAAACTAAACGTTTTTGACCCCAGTCATTGCTCCCGTCTAGCGCTCGCGGGAACAAACAGTTCCAGTTATTCAATACCCGTCTGAGCGTCAAGTTGACATGTCATTGCCACTTTAAATTGGTCCATCGGATGCTGGCCGGTGCTCGAAATCTTCGCTGGCGATATTCAAATTCTTCTCATTGGGAACAAACGTACTATGCGGAGGCGAATGCAGAAACAGGTGACGTGAAAGTCGCTCCGACCACTTTCTGTGTGTGAAGACCGGCCACTGCGCTCTTCGAAATGCATTGTCCCCGAGCAGTGGTTCACAACCATTTTATTATGCTTATGTACCAGATTTGATATTCATAAGTATCAAAAAGTAAGAAGTTTCAGCTGAAGAATATACATAGCAATCTAGAACAGGGACTCTTAAGCTTTTCACATTCAACATTTAGTAACATAAAGTAACGACAATTTAAATGTTTATTTATTATTCAGCATTACTATTGTTTCCTTTAAAGTTGTCGCCTTCAGCTATAATAAACTTATGAAAGAGCTAACTTCCATCCGTAAGACAATTCTGAAATTCACTATTTGTTATAGTCACTTAAAATAACTCACTCTATTTTTATCTACTAGGAAAAGTTTTCTATTAAATATCAGTCTGAGGGCCGCAATGGCGGCAAACCCTTTAGAGTGAAATTTTAAATATGTTCATTAAATTTAAGTTTGGAGACCAGGTGTATGCCCATGTATTTAACGCTTTTTTATGTTAGCAGAGTTTGTCTAAGTTTTGCGAAAATAATTGTTTCGGATTTAATTCTGTTGATATTAATTTTCCACTTCTAAATTTCAAAAAATATGTAATTTATTCGCGACTGATTTAATATCATGAGTACTTATTTTAATTATTCATCGCGATATTCATAGGTTAAATTAAAAAAATGTAGGAAAACCTAGATCGTGATTATAATTATAAAATAATTGAAGTACACTAGGATCTATATGGGAATCGAACCCAGGTCGTTGATGTATTAATGTATTAGTAACTGACATTACCACAGTAAAGTGCAGATTGAAGTAGATCCTAATATTTATATGGAAAGATTTGTACACTACAAATGAAATATTTATTCACAACTATCAGCTAGAATCATAGCAACTTCGTATTCAATAGCAATACAATACTATTTTAACTTGATACATCTACATTAATATATAAAAAGAAAGTGACATGGAATACTAATGAAAGGAATGCTGTAACATTATATAACGCAGTCACATATCAGCAGTTGTGATGGCTGAAATATGTCGGTACAGATTTGAATTGATTCATCCTCCCTATTAACTTGAATGGACTTTAAACAAATATGGGAAGGCGATAGTTTTCGTCTATTCAAAAAATATTTTTCAAAACAGGACAAACATTTTATCAGACCTGATTCAACGCGGTAGATGCAAGGGCTTGCGTATCGCTCGTTTTATCTATCATCTCACTTTCTGACGTTCTGTCTTCCGATGTAGAGGTAGTCTAGATCTTATCTTGGTCAAGATACATAAGCCCTTCAATCTCCCAAAGCTAAGTACCTCGTAAAATTATGCCGCGTAGTTTTCAATATATCCGTATAAATAAAATATATAGTATAAAGTTCTAATTTTATTATTAATTTATACATGACCATCATCTATGCCTCTACACAGCCCATCTAATTTTGAATAGCTTTGTTTATAAGGGTCTGTTTTATGATAATTTCACTCAAAAAAATTTCACATAGAAATAAAAAATTCATGTACTATATGAGTATGTTTTATTTCAACATAAATATAGTCACTTTAGAAACTGAGCTTAACTTATATAATAACAATATTTGATAATCACAAAAATGTATAAGAAACGCCCACATCGAGTCAGTATTTTCTGGTGAATCTGTGCAGTTGACATGTCACGTGTATGGAACATCATAATCTATTGGACGCATTTTACAAATACGTCAGTGCTTTTTCTATAACACATCAATATTTTCGAGCAGTTAAAATTAAATTATAAATAAATTATGCTTTGTATAGATATATAAATAACTTTTGCCGTATTTATACTATTTTTATGAATTCTACGCTGATTATTAATAAGGTTTTTATTTATCAATCACCAATAAGTGACCGGCGTTTGATGTAGTGTTTTTTTCATCCTTAATTATAAATTTAGAATGCTTCTGAATCAATAGTATTCGTACTTGTTGTTTCAATATTCGTTTAAAACGACAAATTAAATATAATAATAAATCTGTCTGAACTATTTATTATAGGTTATGTTTTTAAAATAAATATAAAAAAACGTAAATAGTTATTTTTAATCGTGAAAATATCCGTTGAAGAATCATTTCTTATCTCGCCGGCCCCCTTGCGCTATCGTAATTCCTTTATTTTTTCCCATATATGTATGTATTAAATAGCCAGAATTTAAATCAATTTAGGGTCAGAATAAAAATCAAGCCTAGTCATATTTATTGTACATTCTTCAGGATTAGAATAAATAATAATTGGTTAGAATACAAATAGCATACGATCAGAATAAAAATAATGAATGGTCATAATTATGATATTCAGTTAATATGCTAGAATAAAAATAGCACACGGTCAGATTAAAAATATCTGATGGTCAGAATTTAAATATAAGACGATCGTGTGAATTAAAAAAAATATTCTAACATTTATAAATATAAATGGCAATAAATGATTTATTTTAGAAATATCTTATAAAATATCTCGAATGCACCAAAACTGTTATACTCTGCTTTGTATGTAGGAGGCGAAGGTATTCAGAGCGATGAATGAAGCGAGAATAACGACAGAGCGGTGGAGAGCACGCTAGGCTTGTTGCGAGTCCAACCAAAAAAGTTGGCCCTAAAACACCTTGATAATAAACTGCCGATATGCGAATGACAGATGGAGCAGTTGTACAAATACAGTTGTAAGATAACACTATTGCCAACTAAAATAAAATGATTTTGCACTTCTGTCAAAATAATTCTTACCATTTAATATAAACTCTGACCAGTCCAATTTAAATTCCAACTATTTAATATAAATTCTGACCATCTAATATTTATTCTGGTCGATGTATTCTGACCTTTTAATATAAATTCTCACCACAGCTGTATTAAACTTTTGACCCGAAAAATACCAGCTATAATATATTTATCATTACCTTTAATTTAAATAATAACTGTGTAATGCTTTTGATTATAATTTTAGTATGTGACATATCTTTGCTTATTGTTAATCTTTGTATACTTCTAATAATGAATATACGTAGTTTCTAATGATGGAATACAAATGTTTAAATTTTAAGTATACACTCATCCCTCGATTTAAGCAGTTCTAGAAAATATCGCGTAAATCGAGGCATATAACAATTTTTGTAATAAAGTATGCCAGTGAAATCTTTAACGACATGTGGGCACTCCAAAAAGTAACTCAGAACACCCTCCATGGGCAGTGATAGCTGTTCCAGATGTAGGTCAAGTGCAAGAAGTTGGAATAAGTCATGCGTTTGTACATCGCCGCGCTACACGTGTGATACCAAATATGTTTGATTTGGGATACTTAAAAAAATGTTTTTCTTAACCGAGTAAAAGTTAAACCGCATAAATCGAGAGATAAGTCTACTCTGTTAATAACGGCATGTACTTGCTTGTTTTTAATATTGAAAGTTATATTGCATTGAAAGTAAATACTATTGAAATTAAATTATTATATTAATAAAAAATCAGCTTTTTCCATTATTTATGATAAATGTTACTACAATCCGTAGTAGCATGATTACAAAACTAGTTTGCAAATAGATTTTCCTTTGATATAGTTATTGAGTAGCTCTTTAGAATATGCTTAATATACTTGACACATTTGTTTCAAAGTGGTATATCTCCCTTATAATATTTTATTAAGCAACAAAGTAAAAAGTGGAATTCTCTTTAGCAGTATATAATTATTAGTATTACTATACCAGCACGATAGAGCTGTGTTATAAGTCGAATATCTTATGAAACCTAATGTTTTCCAGTTTATATCGTGTCTGGGAGATTGGAGTTAGCCATTAACGTATAATTTTAATTCCGATTGAATATCATAGATTAAGGTTTCCTAGATTTTCCTAAACTCACGGATGAATAACAAAAATAAAATCGAGCTAAGTGATGTTTGATTGTGAGTTGTTTTAATAATTAATAATTGTCACTGATTAAGTCTGACAGCTCATTATTTATTGATTGTTAATACCCCGTTGTCACATGTTAGGCTAAGACCTAAGTTTTACAATAAATAAAATAATCATATAAAAATATTCGATCTAGTTTAATGTTACAAAAAAAGTCATTTTCGATACCATTATGGTATATTTCACAACAAATCACATAACCTTCAATGATACCAATGCTCTTCTCGAGTACGACTCGCCAGAATGTTAAGGTCAAAACTATGCGCCACACATCGTGCGTTTGTTAGAATATTGAACAGAGCCAAAAGGAAATTATACTTGCAAAATTCGAACAGTTGCATAACCGACTCTTTTGTTAAGGTCAAGAACGGTTTTTAACCGGCGAACATTTTTGTGTGCAAAGGAATTTCTTCAATGATATTACATGTCTATTTAACGTCTTCAAAAGCGATAAATGAACCCTCCATTAACTGTCTCATGTCAAGAGAGACGTATCCAAATAGAGATACCTTTTCGAAACAGCACAGAGGTTATCAAAAATTAACACTTGAAAGATGCTGCAATTTTAATGGCAGTACGAGCGTTCAAGACTTTTGCAATAATGCAATGAATTATGTACGTCTCATTAAGCCTTCTTCAATTTACACAAATGGGTCACGATCGTCTTATTATACTTTTTTATTATGCAAACAGGTCAATGATGCATTTTTTATTTATAATATATTATAACATTAAGGTTTTCCAATAGAGTAAGCATCACTAAATAAGTCATGTTCTTCTAATAATATTCCATCTAGATCCACCTAATTGACTTTGAAATCTTTAAAAATAATATTGATTTATTTATTTCATAAATATATGTCATATTTAATAAATATTATATACAATAAAGATAGATTTATTGATTTCATATTTTGTAAATCAAGTTAATGACATCTAGGGGAATTAAATATTATATAAACAAATTGTACAGGACTTATACTTACTGTATATGTGTTACATACAATGTATGTTTTAATTTCGTGTACACTATAAGTAAAATACTTATGTAGTTTAACAATATTTGAAAATAATACTTTTATATTTATTGATTAAAAAAATCCAGAACTATTCTATTGACTTTAAAAAGTCAGTGTACAATAAAATGTTTAAACACGTGATCATCGCGCTCGCTTAAATTTCTTTCCTATGATCGGTTGTTCGCCGTGAGGGATGTTCCAGTACGTGTAAGTACACAGGGTAATATAAGTTTGTTGTTCTCGAAGTACATTTATTGAGATTATGATATTATTGCTCTTTTCGTTATATTTTTAAAACATTAAATGTCTTCTGTGGACAATAAGTTTTGTCCTAAATTTGCTGTAGGCTTTTAAATCTAAAATGTCTGGTGATTATCATTAATCATTTGAAAGTGATTTTCTTACATTTTATCAAAGTTAGATGCTAAAAGTTATTATTTAACCCTTTTACCGAGGCTGTTATTTTTGCGCCCCATTTGCTAATATGTGTTGGAGTACATATTTATGCTATACGTTATTCAAATATTATTTCAATAAAGTGTTTTTCAACCTTAAATTATACAAAAAAAACATATTACAAGGTTTAAATGACACCTTTAGGTGCCCAATGCATACTGGTGATGCTCTTGATGCCTTCTATATGTGTCATCCGCGGTAAAGAGTTAATGTTATATATTTTATTTATTATAATCATTTTTTTTGCTTCTTAAACTATTAGTATTTTGTAAATATATATTTGCACTATAAATTTATGCACTTTACACTATTAAAATAGACCTAGCAACGCCATATCATATTTTTACAGGGGGGGGGGGGGTAAAAAATTTACCAGTCTGTTGTCGTTTTTTAATATTTCGATTTCATTAAGATTCATAGTATTTCATCAAATAACATGCATTTTTCTGGGATGTCCATGTTTGGAGTTTGGTTAATTTGTTGAGGTAGGGTTTTGGTTTGAACAGCAAATGGACGTTTTGCAATTGTTAACAGATGTTGTGGTATACCGCATGCTATGTTATTTATATAGCATGTATCAAATATATAGTGAACAATAATTCACACCCTAATATTAAGTCTAATTCAGTCATGTTTTTAGGAATTCAGTAAATTCTACTTATATTTATTTTTTGTTGGGAACAATGTTCATAGTAAATGCTATGAATATAATTCTTTTCTCCAAAAATAAATTAATTAATAAACAATATTGTGTGCTGGTTCAGTGTTTATAAAACTGAAAACCTTAGAGCCTTTATTAGAGAGCTCCAAAATATTTAAATATTGTAAAAATCTACTGTTTTAAATTCTATATAATAAATTTGTGAAATGGAGTGCTGTAACCTGGAGACTATTTTGTTTATTTAATATTTCGTGTGCATGAGGCTCTCGCCGAAAAATGAAAAATGTTCAGAAATCGCAGTCAGTAGACATCATTTTATAAAATATTTTTATTAGACCATTTCTACCGAATAAGCCAAAGATACTATTAAATACTAATATTGATTTCTTTTATCATGTGATGTACATTTTTTTGTATACGAACCTATTTATATGCTTTGATTAGTTTATTACCACCGTGAAATATCATTTATGACTACCACTTGATTTTTAAGTAATATTTCACAAACTTAAATAAAAACCAAAAGCATTATTTGATAAGAACATGATTTGCTAAATCCTTAAAATTGGTTTGTACTTCTTTTGTAGCTCAAAAATAATTTACTTAAATATATTAGTTTAGAAGTTTAGATAATTCCATTGAAGTGGAATTTAATCAAAAAAGAACTTTGGATAAATCGGCAACAATAAAATTCGGCAATTGCAAAAGCAGTACTAAAAATTATATTTTTATTGCTACAACTTACATATGCGAAACAACAAATACTTTTTCAAACATAATACCGGATATTGATTTTTCTTGTAAGACGTATACAATTATATTTTTCCCATTAAATAATTTCAAAAAGCAATTAAATAAAGTACTCTTGGTGTCTAGAAACCACACTTTTAGTCTTTGATTAGATTTCGGTGTTCGTAATATGAAAAAGTTTGTAAAGAACTGTGCTAGATTATTAAACAGATGCATCTATCTCTGAGCCAAGAAAAAACGTTGCTCTGAAACAGATTTCAAAAATGAGCCGATGAAACCGTTTAGATATGGTCTTGGCTCACGAACTTGTCTTCGTCGTGACCTAAGCCAAGAACAGGTTAATTTCGAGCATGAAAACGAAATATGGAATATTTCGTCGAAACTCACGCTGTATTATTCACCTGCGACCCTGACACACTTGGTGTTTCGTAACCATACGTCTCGCCGCGAAGAGATAAACGAAGCGTTTGTTTTTCTTTCTTATTTTTCCGACCAGAAAAACTTATGGAAACCCATCTGAGAAGGACCCCACGAGTGTGCGCGCCAAGCAAAAAAAAAGTATAGTAAGAATCAAACAAGCCGACACTAATTATATGCAATCATCCAATCACGCTATCCGATTGTTCATCTTATTCTTTGACTATCCAGTGGTGGTCATTTAGAGGAAAAATACTTCCAAAAATAGATCGACCATGTATTGCACAAAAAAATATGCATTAATTCTAAAAAAATACTTGCAATTAAGTTTTTGCTATCCGTCTATCTAAAAATGCATTTTACAACATATTTAATTGCCAAAAATTATATGTTTTATTATATATAGGAAAACATAAATGTTTACTTGCTTGAAACCTTGTTTTATTGGTAGTGTAACACACAATGAATTGTTTTTATTTAGTGCTATATTATTAGTAATATGTATCACAATAAGATTATAATCATATTAATAGAATAAGAACCAGAATCACTATCGGGCATCGTGTTCCGTACATTTTTTGAATAAAAAAAATAATGCGGAAACCCCCAAACTAATTGCACATATATGGAATATAACGGTTCTTGTGAACATGATAACTATATAGTCAATGTATAATACCCCGAAATATCTGGGTTCGAATACCATAAGAACATATTATTGGGAGAATGATATTAGGGATTATAATATAATTATAATTACGACTTATTATCACATGTTAGGTTTTCTTAGATTTTCCTAATTACGCTGATATATATTATGATGATAATATTATATATACTAGAAATGAAATAATGAGTTATTTCAGCTCATAGCAATATCATATAAATAAACAAAATAAAATGTCATAGATGTAATTAAATTTAAAGATTAAGTGTATCGAAAAAGGGCAGGAAATCCATATTTAACAGTCCGAAAGTATTGTTTCACAATGTAAGTTTTATGACATATTTGTTTCGGCATCCTCAAACATTTGTCGTTTAACAAAGAAAATGCAAGTATATGCAAAAAATACACACGGCGTACTCGAGGGACGGTCGTACACAAAAAAACGTCATTTTAGTATATTGGTAATATTTACCGTCAGTGAGTTATGATCGTTAGTCTTGCTTGCTATCCTTTGGTTGAGATGTGAACAGATTTTTTTTATATTCCGATGCAATTTTGATATCAATTACACAGAATAAATAATTAATATTCTTCACTTTTTCAAATATGAAAAGAGCAAATTCTGCATGTATAATTAGAAGATTATAAAATTTTCATTGAGAAATAACAATGGTTAGCACTTTCTGTTAATATATTGGGACGGGTGAGCCTTTTCACGTGTTTTTACGATAAGCAAATTTACATATTAAAATTATCCCACCCCCACAGACAAAAGGCGAAACAAGATTGATCCTGAAATATTTATTTGCCATTTTTTCTATCCTACTTTTTGTTTCATGACAATATTTATTCTTGACTGTGGACTTTATAATTTATATATTATTACTAAAATTATATCTTTTATTATTCTACGAATATTTTAAAACTGATAAATTTATAAACCATAATATGTAATATAAATTATAATTCTGTGTCAGTTTAAAATAGTGGCCAAAATTTAACCGGAACCGAACCAGGTACCCGTCTAATGTATTAAAAAGTCCCCGGAACCGGGTAATGAATTTAAGCCGGTATTTGAATGCCATATGCATAACCACACATTGGCCAATGTAACCGTCAAAAATTGATTAAATTGGGCTGTGAAATATCACTACATTTGCGGTAGTTTATTGAATACTGATCTACGATTTCTAAAAATCATTAAGTCTGTGTTATGGCAACCCTATATCAGAATCATTTCGTACGGCAATATTTGGTCCTAAAAAAACAAAAAACAAGCACCGCAAAAGGGGGGCGTGCCTTCACAATAACCATATCGGGTTTGAGACTGGCCGCCGATTTATGTACAATAATAATTTATATAAAACACGCTGCGTCTTAACGCAGCGATAATTCACACGAGACGACAATTCAATGTCGACGGGTTATTCGGAAGAAACCGGAGGCGGCGGCTCTCTTTACGAAACGCGGAATTTCGTAGCAAAGTTTCAAAAGCGGCCACTACGAACATATAATATATCGAGCGGCTGCAACCGTCGGTAAAGCGGGTCACTTCCGTGCCGACGAAGGCGCGCTCGTATCGCTATCGACATAATTGTGTTTTTAAATCCAATTATCGGCCTAACGCGTGCCGGCACATTTTTAAAAATTGGATCAAATCACCATCGTTCTTATCGCTAATATCATTATGCCTAAATACAACGGAATTCTTAGCTAAATGATAAAAAAAAACAAAACTGTCACTCTGAACATTGCACTGTTATTATGGTCTGTATTGCTGGACGAATGTTTTTTGTTTTAAAACATTTTCTTTCACAGCCGAATCGTTTATTTATTTATAATATAAAATACGCTAATAATAAAAACAGTATGGTGATATTTATTAATTATTAAGAATTCAAGCCTTAAATTTATTTCATATATATTTAGATTTTTTTTATTAATCGAACATTTAATGTATTTCAATAATTTTATAGCCTGTCATATTTATAGTTCTATACATTTTTGATATTTAAATGAAGACGAACATCACTGTAATTAATGATTAATTTATTTTTATATTAATAAATGACATTTGGTCTGGTTACGAAAAATACCACCGTATTATATACTATCTACTTTATTTAATGCACAAAAATCAAAACAATTTCTGCCCAATTCACGCATTCGGCAGATATTTTGCTTAATTCATGAATGAAACAACCGGCTTATACTTTTCGTTAATTAGGCAAATTTTTACCCATTTCACGCAATAAGCGATTTCACCGATTCGGTGTAACATATATAAGTTGGAAAGTAAAATATATTATCTGACAACTTGGTTTTACCATATATGCATGAATAATGTACTCTGCCTCAGCCTTTATTAGAATTATTTTAGTCTGTGTTTCGGACGCTCTGCTCGTGATTTAGCAGCATAAAAATGACAGAGAGAGGAGCATACATACTCAAGTCAATTTATATCACATTTAACGAAGACATGCCTTTAACAAATTTTCGCCTTAAAGTGTATTAATCAAGATTTTTCTTTAATTACAACCGCGTTCCATTACGGTTGTAGAGTTCAGCTCACAGCACGTTGAAAGTTTTATGGTAAATTAGTATATGACATATTTTAAATGGAATTTCATTTCATTTTTTGTCGTGAGAATCTCGGTTCAGATTATTTTTATTGAATTACACCCGTGAAAACAGTAATTTTTAACAGGTGCGCACGTAGACGAAGGGTCAATTTGATATGGGAGAATGTATTTTCAGCTCGTTTCAAGATATTATATTATGAAATTTAAAAACAGTAGTTATCAATCGTTTGTTTCTACTTTTTTTTTAAGGAGAACGTGAAAAAATCTTTGATTTATAAAACTGGTATTATAGATTTATGACTAGATGATCGACGTATTTACACATATTGTAAATACATTATATAACGTAGCATTTAATTATTCTATTAACTATTTGTGAATGTACAAATATGCATAAATTACACCATGCTACGTTATAACGTTAAATATAGCTATACACGTAGTATATTATGCTTAAGTACATATTAGGGATCTATAAATAGCTCAGTAACTAATATATATCGGCCCAGTTTTGTAACTACGTTGTACAACGTAAATAAATTACAAGGGCTCACACCGCTGAGGGGCACCCAAACGGCTCAATTTAATTTATTGTATAAAATACATATTTCTACATAATGTGAACTTGTACTTCTGAATATAACTATATCCATGAAATAAATCATCGTTATAAAAATATTTGATATACATTGACATTGGCATATTCCATTGCATTTATGCAATACAGTTTTAAACCGTTATCTCAATTATCATACCAGTCAAATCCCGATCGTGTACGAAAGGCTTAATTGCAAGAGATTGCATCCAAGTTCGACTCTTCTTCTTCTCCTTGTCGAAGAAGAACAAGAAGCACGAATGTGTTTATCGTCCGAGGAAGTGACCAGTCATTGACCGAAGCCCCTTTGTTCTCAGCGGGAGGCGTTTGCAATATTTATATATACTCAGTTTTCTTTAAACTTTACAAGCGTATCGCATGCTATAAATCGAAATATTGTATTTTAACCTCGAAAGGTTAACGTTCCCGAACAGCGGTTAATTTTCACCAAGTAGCGTTATTATAGGAAATTTATTTATTATTATTACTTAGGTACGCAGTGTGTGCGATTACGCTCTTATCGTAAGTCAAGATTGTTGACCTTATTTTTTTATACTTCTAATACGAGAAATACCTGTATATGATTGTATTTTAATTTAAAATCTGACGTTTGTGTATTTATGTAGCGAAACGCACAATGCGACTTTTCATATCGAGCCTTCTGAATAAACTAGGTCAAAGTTATATAACTGGCGTATAAACGTTGAACTTGAATTTTATATCACATTGAAAGGTTTTATTTACAAACAAGCGACGTGCATGGTAAAAATGGAACATTGTATGTATTATTAAATATATATGTTTACATAATAATATCTAAGGGTTATTGTTATTTTCTAATTTTACTTTATCTATATTTGTATTATATGGTGATCGTGAAAATATTAATTTAATATTATATTACGGTTTTATTGTGGAAATATTTCTTAATTATGGTATATATTACCATAATATATATACATACATTGTGCATTGTTGGTAATTTAAAATTATGTTTTTCATTATTGTTTAACCCTTTCACCGCAGATGGTTTCTATAGAAGTCATCAAGAAAATCGCCAGTACTCATTGGACACTTAAAGGTGCCATAAATCTTTGAGCCTAGTAATTTGCTTATTTAGTGTAATTTAAAGCTGTAAATCTCTTGAATTTATTGAACTATAATATTTAAAAAAATATGGCATGAATAGGTGCCATCCACATATTATTTTTTTAATTGGCGCGCAAAATATCAGCCGCGGTGAAAGGATTAAAAGATACTACGTTTTATGTACTTTTAGAATTATTACTAGAAACAACTGATCACTTGTGCCAACGCTGGTTTAATAAATCTTTTTTTTTATATTTTTCCGGTTTTGAAATAATTTTACTTATGATTTGGGTGTCAATGATGTTTATTTTAATACTAAGCAAAGTTATTTAGTTTAAAATTGATATTTGTGCAACAATTTGCGTGTAAACTCTTAGTGTGAAATTCGTACAAACTGGGAAAGTGCAAGTTGAAAATGTCGGGAATGAGTTTTGAATGCAAGTTATTGATTTGAGAGCTGTGTATCCGTTTTTATACACAATTCGGAACACAAGGGCGGAAAATATAGTGGGTTACTTCGGTCGAGTTCGGTTCTGCCCGCTCTAAAATCTCTCGGAAGTTGTCCGAGGTTACCGAGAATGGGAGGTAAAGTGAGGGTAATTCATTCGACTTGGCAAGCTTCGAGCTCTTCCGAACATTTTCGGCAAACGGATCCGAAGTGCGAGCGGTGAGATACCACCTTCCCTTTCGCTCTCTTGCGTGTTAAGTGACGAGAGTGAAAGAGATAATGATATGGTTTTTCGCAAACTGAGATAGAACGAGTAACTCGGTTCAATTTCAGTATGCGCGTAGGCTTCCTATGGTCAACACGCATGACAAGCGCTGCATCGTAGTCACGTGGTCAAGTTATAATACCACATGCTTATCGGGGACTTCAACAGACTCTTACTGACATCTTTGAATATTTTAGGACACCAAAAGTGATCAATTATAATTTTAATAGTATATTCTTCTAACAGATATCGTTCTTATATATTTTTTCATATAAAATTAAATAATTCAAAAATAATTAGTGGTACTTGATTTTGTTTAAAAAAATCGTTTCGAATATCCTTATGTATTTTCCTAGATCGGTTTATATAAATGTCACACCATAACGAATTCTTATTTAGAATCGATGGCGACAAATTCTAGGATAATCACAGTTGTGGTGTTCGTATTCTGAAGTATCATTTTTATGCCTTATGGCTAGGGATTCCAATCCCGGGATCCTGAATCCCGGGATCCCGGGATCCCGAACGATTTTCAATACCCGATGAGTCCCGGGATTATAAAACATAATCCCGAATTTTTCTGATTGGTTGATTTATCAAGCACAATCGAATTATTATTGACAACATCGTTAAATTTCGTGTACAAACTTGCGCGAGTTGCACGTGTCATCTGTGAATCTTTGAGGCTGTGAGTCTGAACGTGCTTCTTCAGCAGCAGGCTGCTTAGGAACCAAAATCAGATCAAGGCTAAATGATAAAACACTTGATGCTTTGATGTTACTTCGTGAGTTTTATTCAAAATAATGTTTTCATTTAATTGTGTCTATGAATGTACATAGGTATGTACATACATTGTCAAAAGTTCATTTTTTTCTTCTCAAATAAATATATAAGACCTTCCCTTTTTTATTTTTATTATATTATTTTCTATTTTAAGTCCAAGACTAAATTATACGTACTTTATACATTGTCCGTTATAAAAAACAGATGTAAAAATATATTGTATTATTCATTTTAAATTATTTTTATCGATAAAATAACATGAAAATTATCCCGGGACTGGTCCCGGGATCCCGGGATCGACTAATTGCAATACCGAAATCCCGGGATCAAAATTTTGGCCCGGGATTGGAATCCCTACTTATGGCATATTGCAAAAGTCGACAAAGATTTTGCGTAAATTATATAATTACGACCGAAAAGTTTTCACTGATATTGTATTGGTGAGTGCCTACACAAACTTTTATAATTATCAGTAGCGTAATTTTAATAATATGACAATTTAAAAATTGCGATTATTTGGCACATTTTTCGATCGCGCGCAAATATGCCGGCTGACAGAAGCCGTGACAGAAGCCGTGTGATCGCTTACTCGAAATCGTAGGTCTCGGCCGACTTCAGTTGTAACTTCGATTCGGACAAGTTCCAGAGAATGTAGTGCAGGCATTAGACATATGTGACCGTTGCGTTTGATGGTCGTTAAAATTTTGTAAATCACGGTGCCCGGATTTTTGCACACACAAAAATTCTACCCAGTCAAAATTCTAAATATATGTGATTGTTTGATTGTCAAATATATTTTACTTTTAATTTCAACTGCTTTATATTTTTCTCTATTTTAAAGTAAAAGTTCCAATTTTTTTACATTATTGTATTTTATCCAAATATTTTACATTACTATTTTTTTAAGTGCATTTAAAGTAACACATTACTTTAAGTGCATTTAAAAAAATAGTTTAACTTAAATATGTAAATTTGCTTATTATAAACGTTTCCATATTCATTATACTTTTTACAACATAACGAAACGCTTGAAATATTTTTAGTGTAGCACAGTCTTTTTCTATTATATACCACTTAACAATTACTTCGTGTGTAGTCCCCTCTCCCATTCTGTGGAATAATTAATTTATGAATGAAAACAATATTGCAAAAAGCTTAAATTAATTAATTAAGTAATTTACCGCATGGAACCCAATTTAAAAAACCTTAAAAATTCATTTGTTTAATATTGATTCTAAACGTCATATGAATATATAAAATAATTATGAATAGAATTACCATTTTTTTTATGTTATAAAAATATTAATGTCATTGGCCTTTAGTAGTTATGATGATTACATATTTTTTTATGTACATATATACGCACATGTGTGTAATTACTTTCATGCGATTCGTTTCCGTTTGTCGGAAAGCGAATTTGGCAATGAAAAGTGACAATGTCAATGACATGTCTACAGTAAATATCATTACATATTATAAACGTTATTTAACAGCTGCTATTATAAAGCGTTTAAGTTAAAAATACCATTTATACAAGTATGCATTAAATGCATGGTTTATATAATATGAGGACTTCGTGGATCAAAAATGTAATTAACGGTATTCAGAAAAAATATTTTAAAAATATAACGTAGTAAAATTGCGTTCTTTCTATACGTACTTTAAGAAAAAGATAGATTATCATTCGTTTACTAATTAAAAAAATAAGAAAGCATTGAATCGGAAAGTAAAAATAATTCTTATATTCCGTTGCAACGTGTCAGGCGTTAGCCTAATGCGTTACAAAGTGGTAAACACAACCAACAACTTGTGTGTAGGGATTGCAATACCGGTATTGCAGCAAAATTTGATTTATAAAATAAAATACCGGTAGTACCGAAAATATATATGTATACATATTTTTTTTTGTTAAAACTCATTTGTTAAAAAATATCTCCATTGCTTAGTACTACGGAAATGACGATGCCCATATTGCTTGAAAGCAAAAGCGTAGAATAAAATGATTGTAGGGGATTAAGCTAAGTATAATAGTTTTATCGGGGTAGGATATCAAAGTAGAATAATATTATCCCTTTTAGTCCAAGAGGCCCGAAATATCGGCACACCCTACCTAAAAATATCCAATCGGCCTATATTCGGCGCAAATTTTTAAAATTAAATTTAACATCTACGATATTTTTGTATGTATATGCGCGACGAATCAACATAAAAGTAATACATTTGCTTGATCTCAGCCGAATCTAATGGTACCTGGCAATTCTCAGTAATTCTGTTATGTAACAATGAAATAACCGCGCTTTTTTATGATAGGGATGGCTGGCGAAGTGAAAACAAAAGCAGGTTTTATATACACAAAATTCTATTTGTAAATTTTAATCTCCATTAGACATATTTTTAAATAGAGCTAAATAAGTCTCTATAATTATATTTAAATAAAAAACGCATTTGAAAAAATTGCGCGAATTATGTTTTTTTAAAAAAAAAACGTTTTTCAATGTAAAATAATGCAATGTTATTTTTTTTATACCAACTACAGATAGTTTATACTAGACCAGGGGCGAGGAGCCTTTTCACGTTGGAAGGTCGCATTGAGTTAATTCCAAACAAAAAAGGCCGCATTCAAGAAATTTTAATTGTTGATCTCAAAATCAGTACCAGAAATTTTGGGTCCCCGCAATATGTCATGGGTTGATTACGCTCTTTTTCCAAAAGATTGCGTGTAATTCTTTGATCAAAAGAAATATATTTAATTATAAAATTGTGTATTCATTTTATTTATATAAAAAAACAAATAAATAAATTCTGGCGTCAGTTAAAAGGCCGCACCAAAAGAGCAAAAGGCCGCAGATTCCCCACCCCTGTACTAGACGATATAATTAAAATGTGTTAACGGGTGTTCTTTTTTAATTAAACTTGATTTATATTATAGTTTTTTATGTAATTATATATGAAAAATATATTTTTTATTATTTTTGTAACAATTAAATATTATTGATTTTTATTACCTCACATTATTGAGAGTACACAAAAAAGTTTAATAATTTTAAAACACATGTATTCTATAGTTTATTTAAAAATGCAAACCCATGATTTTTTTTAAAAAAGGCCTTATTGCTTAGGATTAAAGGGTTTATGCAGTATTTTTAATTTTATAATACATATTTACATAAACATTTTTTAACTCAAATTTAATTAATGTTACTTTTAGCATGAGTCGAAAAAATAAGTAATATATTTTATTGGCATAAATTGGCGAGTGGTGCTCTGGCCCCTGGTATAAAAATTTAGGAGGCATCCAGAAGCGGTCGAACAAAGACGATGTTTTCCTAGATTTATTGATTCAAAAAAAGAAAGATTTGGCACCCAAATTTTCGAAAACATTTTTTAAATAATTAATGAAAATGTAATAATTAAAATAATATATTTATCGAAACAATAGTAGTACTATTTTTGTTGTAGTTGTAGACTATTTTTTCTCACGGTAATACCGGTATTGAAAATTCCGGTATTATTGCAATCCTTACTAGGGTGACATCAGACTGAAATCAAAGTTTGTAAATCATTTTTTATGGATTAAAAACTATTATTTACTTCAACTTACAATCGATTTTATTTCAATTATTCATCATGATATTTATTTATGAGATTAATATAATCTAGGAAAACCTAATCTGTGATGATCGCTCGGAATTATAATTATGTAATAATCACCTATTTTGACCTCCCAGACACAATAAAAATCTTATGGGATTCGAGCCCAAATTTATTAGTCATATACTTAAACTAATATTGGAACAATTTTCAATAATTTTGGAATGATCTGATTTAGAGTATGTAACTTAGTAATTAAATATGTACAGTATATATAATAACCAATTGTATAAATGACTTGAGTATTTTCTCTAAGCGAAAATTTCATTAAAATTACAGAGGAACAGCAAAGATCTATGTGTTATAATTTGATGCAAAAATGTACAAAATTGTTGTTCACTACATTTATTTATATTTTTTCACAAAAAAGTACAGAATAGAGATGACCTTTTCCCCAATCAATTTGAATCTACAAAGCACTAAACTCTAATGCATTACAAGTACAACAATACTACCACAATCTTCCACATGTGGAACAAGTCTCGTGATAGTACACACGTCTCTTCTATTGCCAATGTATTTTAATAGATTTTCCGATTAATCCCATTCCAGTCTGCAGTGTGCAGGCTGCGGTTCAACTATGGCTTGGAAATGGGCGAATCGCGGGGGTGGAGTCGGGCGGGCATTCCCTTTTGGTGGCCGATCGATGGGGTCGTAAGACGGGGAAGGCTCCGATGAATAAAGGAGCGAGCGGGCGAAATGGAAAACGATCCTTTGCCGAGGATTTGCACTCACACATACACACATTCTGGTTTTACTGCATGCATGTGTGTGTGTATCTGGTCACGTGCGCGTGCATCCATTTAATTCCTTATCGTAAACTGTCTAAACTAGATGGATTCGGGCGATTGTCGAATGAGTTGAGAGGGAACTGAGTATCGCCCAACAAGGAAATGGTACAGCAATATGTGCTTAATTCAAGAAAAGTTGAGAAGCGAACAGGGTTAAAAAAACAAATTCTTAAGACACTAGCCACATTTTTACATTTATCACAAAACAATCCATGTAGTATATCTATAATTGGATCGTTTATAAGCTAACGCCATATCTATCTATACATATGTTAGAAAGAAAGCTCGAGTCTCTTGACAATTCTAAATATTTCATGTCGAAAGTATTGTCATATAGTAGTCACTCAATGATATTATTCACTGTATGCTTAATAAGAAATATTGTCATCAAATTGAAAATTATAAAATTTAGTAGGAACTTATTATTTAGCCTTGTTATTTAATGAAAAATTACAAAGCAGTACAACAGGGTAAAGATGATGTTTAAATGTATCGATAATTTTATGAAAAGTCGTAGAGTAAGTTGATACACATAAATAAAAATCAGGAGTAGGGAAATCTGTCAACATTGAGAGCCAAATATGCAATAGATTCCTTTGATAGTTATTTCATTAAATTGATATTTTAATTAAATTAGAATATCATCCCAACTCGAGCTACTATTTGGATCTTCTACGAACAATATTGATCAAACTACGCAAAACAATCCAAAGTCTGACATCTGGGCTTAACCCTAATTATCTTGTTAACAATCTGTGGTTGCTATCAATTCCTGCAGTTACTGCAGCGATGGTGTTTAATGTTCAAACTGTTGTATCTTTGACGATATTAAGGTGACTGACGATAGTAAAAACACTAAAAAGAAAAAGGTTATTTCGTATTTTTTTTGTTTGAGGACGATAAATTGCTGCGGAAGTTAAAAAATTGTCACTTTGGAAATTTTAAATCTCTGTTTAAAGGCCAACTCGATTTTTTTTTTGTTTGAGGAGGATAAAATGCAACGGGAGCTAAAAATTTCGGAAATTTTTGCTTAAATACGACCAAGACGAAAAAATGAGGACGTCGGATCACCTTTACCAAATTAATGAAAACTATTAATAGTTCGAATGATTTCAGCTGGTGAAATATCTCACTATTATTTTTTTGGTATGTGTATAAATAATAATATAGAGCACTATTTTAAATGTACATTTAGGTTTTTGTCACAAATATAAGATAACACAATGTACATGTTAAAGTATAATTTTTTATCCGTAGTTTTCTCTACTCCGACAAAATAATAAAAAAAAATTATATTACATTTTTATAATTGATTATAATATACTATTTAACATAGTACATTATTAATTATTTTACAGCCGAGTAAAAAGGCCGATATATTTGTAAAAGCTACAAAAATGTTGCTTAGTATTTTTTACATAAAATTGTGTATGCCTTTTGCTGTAGATCATTTTTTTTGTAGACATATTTACGCGTAGATGTATGCATTATTTCGCTAGTATTAAACTTGATTACAATTTTATCAACAAATATACTATATATTTATATTAGCTCATTGTATAATGTAACCAAAAAAATCGAAAATCATACATTCATATAAAATATGACACAAAAAATAAAAGTATATAATATTATAATTTAGTTCCTACTGTTTTTCTTAATTCAAATAACATTTAACTGATTGTGACAAATAAATTCTTAGTAGAATAAAAAATGATTAAAATGGGCATGACGAGTTAACTCGTCATGAACTTTTACTAACTAATCTATAGCGGGTGGGACGAAGTATCATGCTCTATACTAATACAACTAAACACTTGTACTAATCAACTATTTTAAATCGCCGTAAGAACACCAAAGATTACGCTATCGCGTGATATGTGAGACAGTTTCGTACTTTTTTTAGTATAAAATAGTCGTGCTTTACGTATTTAATTGAATATTTATTTCTAAAAATAATATTTTTTCTTATTTATTTTTTATAATTAAATTCAGTATATTTTTTCACGTTTCGTATTTTTTCCTTTTGTTCCCTTTGAGAATGACGATATATTATAAATTGACTGCATTTTAAATGGGTATGACGGATTATTCCGTCATCACGATAATTGTGATAGGCAATTCCGTCAATGTGAGAAAAAAGTAATTTTCCCTCTACACGGACAAGTCATTTTTATAGTCGTCATAAATTCCTCAGTTAAAAGGTTAAATAAACCCACTAAATAATATGTTTGTCTAAAAAACCTAATATTTTTTTAAAAAGCACGAAACATTGATTCTTATCTGGTTCGTATGTGTTTTATATCTTTAGCGAATAAGTGGTCACCGGTTGAAAATAAGACACAGATTAGCTGTGCAAAAGATTTATTTATGTAGAATATTAATTGTTACCTAGTTTTGCTCTAGCACACGTAAGGTCGGTGCGAGCGAGAGAGTGTCATTGAGTTGTTATAATGATAATCTGACAAATATTTCTGCCTAAGTTTCAATAATAACATAGTAGGAAATACAAATAATTTAGTTAAATAATGAGTTGTAAGCTATACTCTAAACTATTTCAATCACGTACCACTTAGAGAGAAAATAATTTAGAGCATATTTTGTTGAAAATAACCAAATTTATCAAAAAGATTTGTGGTCATTTCTTACATTGCAGCTGGCAATTTCTCGTTTAATTAATATTTATGATGGTTTATTTATTATTATTTGACGTACCCCCAAGTGTCCACTTTGGAATAAATAAGGAAGGACTTGAGTGCAAAGCGCGATATCACATGCGTTTAGCGCAATTTTATGAGAGAAATATTAGTATTATTATATTATGTAATTTCCTACATTGCTACAATATTCTCTTTGCCGTACTCATTTTCGTATACATATCGAACCCTAATTTATTGTTATTTTTAGTATTAAATCTACGCAAATTTTTAATCAAACCCAAACCTAAATTAGCGAATATAATAATGCTATAATGCTTAATTTATTAAGGTTAAGTTTAGGTTTGAACAGCAAATGTACGTTTCGTAACTGTCAAATTAAATTGCAATGACGGATTAGAGCAGCGTATAATTTTACTAGTGTTTATCAGTTAAATTATATTTCTGCCAGTAGAAATATATATCTTCTGGCGAAGATGTATTTGAATATGATTTCACTGAAATGCCAGTGATAATATATCTTCACTGGTAATACACATTCACTTTAACATATGTATGTATATATAAAAATATATATACATTTGACCTCCATTTCTGCATATCAGGTTTAAAAAATCACAAAAAATATCCATAATTAAAAATATTACACTATTTTTAATATTACTCTGGTATTGACACTACATCTTATATTTAATTATAATATGATAGTAATAAAGGCTTATTGAGTCATAACATACTTTTTAGACTTTCGTTATTAAAAGTTATTTATTTAACTGTACCACACAGTGCCAGCGGTGGAACTGAAAAATGTCCATTAAGTAACGGCATGCAACGTTATATACTGATATATCGTGATCTGCTAAATACTAATAATAATGTATTGAGTTTGTTTACATTTTTTGGGTTAACGTTGTTATAAATATTTTCATTTGTATATATTTTGGATAAAATAAATATTGATTGTAAAAAAAATTAACTCATGAATCGATTCAAGGCTTGTATGCCTATTGTATCATATGTACATGTATGTGATACATTTTGTATACCAAAAAATATACTATGTATGTACATATGTAGGTGTGTTTATGTAACTTTTTTCCGCATTTCGTCCCTTTTACCCACCCCGAAGAGGATACCATCTGTCGGAACCCTAAAATCTGTAATGGTATTTTTTTTTTTTTTTTGAATAAATATTTTATATGTTAAAAAGGAATAAATTTAATTATTACGTGAGTAGAATAATTTTAAAATTTATAAAAGGCACTGTAAAAAATGAATTTATTTTTATGCTAGTGGTATTATGCCATATACTATATTTTACTAACTCGTGCAATCTTGAGTGGAAATTTTTCATTACACACACGACGTCGCGTAAGTGCAATGTAAACTGTTCATTTAATTACGTTCCTAAATTGCCTCGAAATTAAAATTTCTGCTTTAGCAAACGACACAAACTCAAATACTCAATAAATGCCATATTTCTAAAAGTCTATATCTGTTCTATATAAAAATAATAAATGTTCAATGATGTTTTTTTTATCAATAAAAAATAAAGAATATATATGATAAAAAATAGTTCAGCGGAATATATTTTATTTTATTTGTTTGAATATGTGCCTTAAAAAATAATTAGCATAAAAAATAATTACATAAAAATGATATAATCATTGTTTGTGAATATATTTGTAAAATACTGGCGAATCCTAAATTAAATTAAAATAATACTACTAAAATTATACATTAATCTTTTTTTAAACCACGCAGAGCTTCGTTTCATATAAGATTTATTTATATAACATATCTCGCGTTAAAACGACGAGAGTGCCACTCTCAAGGCGCCATGCTGCTGTGGCAGTACTATAAATAAATGCTGCTATTTTTTGTGAACTAAATGATAATCTATTAGGTTAGTTTGTTGGAAATTTCAACTCGATGTGTGACCGCGCATTGTCGTGCAAGATAATTGCACCTTTTATATTGCCTAGTGCGAAAACCACCTATTAATAAATAATAATTAAATAAGCTAGGGCCGACCCTTGTCTAATAAACATATAGTTTAACCATCTGACAATATAACCCTTTTTTCTTATTTAATCCACTGTGGTCCAATTTATTTAATCACTACAATTAAGATTTTTACCTATTATTAACTTATCACTTATTAAGGATATACCCTGTACTCGTCCAGATGTTGGGACTACTACCTAAAAAAAACACCCAATAATACAATGGCAAATAAAGAATGTTTCGCTCTATCATTGTAAATAGTATTTAGCTTATTGTTCACTATTGTAATTCACACAACGCCAATAATTCCCTACATATTTTTAATCGCACTGAATACATTGTTTTTATTATTACTCTGATATATGAAACATTAAATAAATTATGTATTTACATTATGATTACTATTTACATAGTTATTCACCCATCGTATATTTTTCGAAGCAATCTTCCAAATTAAGATGATTTTCGAACATGCGGCCCCCGACTTTCGCACATAATTTGTTCCTGAAAATGTGTGCGAATGTTGAATGTACGAAAGTAGAGGAAAGTAAAAAAAATTTAAAATTTTGTGTATTTTATAATATTTATTTATCAAGTAAATATAAAATGTTTAAGAGGCGTTTAAGATACATGTTAAAGTGGGGTTTGCGGGTGTTTCCTTAAAAAATTTATCAAGAGCTAACTGTTTTCCACTATTCTTTTTTTTTTCTTCATATAGTATTTTATAACATGCTGTCTTTATTGATCGCCCTACACACTTGAGATATGCGTTCTCCATTGGGATCACAATCTTCCATAATATTTAAAAATTTGTCAAGGTGCGTGAAGGCTTCATTGATATTTTTCATTGTTAAAGAGTTTTCCAAAATAAACCTGTCTCATCTACATTAAATATTTGGCTAGAGGAATATTCTCCATCTTCAATAATTTTGGATAATTAGGAAATAAATTCTTTTGCAGCATCTTTATCCGCATCACCCGATTCTCCAGTAAATTTAATATTATGAAAAGAATACCTCATTTTAAAATTGTAAAACCAACCGTTACTTGCTTGAAAAACCGTGTTAAAATCATTTTTTGATCTATCCTTCCAATCTTTGTGCAAACTAAGAGCTTTTGCTTAAATAATTGAAATACTCAAAGGGACATCTTTTTGATGTTGGTCAGAATGTCTAATAATTTCCATCTTTGTCTCGAATCGTGTGAAGTCTATGAGTCCTTGATTTCTTTTTGTTCGTATCAACACTGAAGTTTTTCCGTTTCTCACTCATGTTTATAATTTAAAAAAAAAATTAAATCAAAATTTTTTTTTTTAATGTGCATAATAGCGAATTGTGCGAAAGTCGAACGTTCGAAAGTCGAGGGCCGCCTGTAGTTAGAACGTAACTAAATTAAAATCGAAACAAACACTCTCCAGATTATTGCTTTTAGTAGTTTCGAATGCATGTCAATAAATGTGCAGAGAAAAAATTTAATTAAGTCGTTAAACCTTCACTGACGCATAATTAACATCTGAATCGCTCACACTTGTCTACATTTACGACTCTCTGCGTAAAATAAGAAATAGCGATTAAAAAAAATATTATAAAATTATTATGGTAAATATAAATAATAGTTTATTCTTTAATTTGGTATATATTTTTTTATTATTTAAAAGAAAAAAAGGGTGAATTCTTGACATGAACATCATAGCATCTTTTGGTCTTAAACTTTTAACCGGTGGTGTATATATTACTATTTATGGAAAAGTTAAAATCCTATAATTTTACTAGCACCTGCCAGATTAATTATATTTTCACTAGTAAAAATATATATCTTCCGGACTGAAGTTGTATTATCCTTTATATATGATATCTTTCAGCATGAACAGTGTATTGCAAAAATCTTTAAGGTTTGAGAACCCTAGGGGGTGTGATTTCGTAACCAGTGGAATCTAATTAAATGGAATCTAGTTAGAGTCTTATTATATTATATTACAATTGCGACAGACAATAAATGGCGAGATGTTTTCTCCGAGCGGTGGTGGAGAAGCTGGCGCAGGGATGATGTCAGTGGGAGGTCCTCAAAGGTCTTGTATGTGGCGTGGCAGTGACAGTATAGCGGAGAATGATCTCTCTCTGCTACGGTGGTGCATATGACGGAGAAGTCCCTCTCGGGATATGAGCGCCTATGACAGTGTGTTGTCCGCGGGTGTCTGCTGGTCTCTTTGAGTGGCTGCCTGTGACTACCTTCTTCTCATTGGAGTCGAGGCTTACGTATCCAGGGCTGCAAAGCTTGCTAACCGATCACACTCATGCAGCGATCATCCAGCCAATATACATATGTACTTGTTTCTTAGAACAGCGAATTCGAATTCGCTTGAAGAGCATGGTCCAAGGTCGTATTGTATTGCAGCGGAAATCTTGTGGATCCGGTGATTTATTATATCCGTGACCGTTTCGCAACAAAGAAATATTTTCTCAATTACGGAGAATATTTACAGTAAGAACACTTGTGTGTTATTTTTTCTGGTCGTAACGCGGGCTTTTATGTGGTCCATACTTTACGTTACTTGTTGATGAATGATCATTTTGGTCACAGTAAATTAACGCAAGTTTTGAGAATAGTACCCTTTCAAACGTGGGCATCTGTGTGTGGTAGCTACAAATCTATCGTACAAATGAAGGAATATTCTTAATTAAAATAAATATTCAGTATAATTAATCCTCGTGACATTATAGACTTACAATAACAACTTCACGATTCGGAATTTAATGTTCTTAAAATATATTATTATAATATATTAATAAGAAATAAAGATGTACATAAATATAATACTAGAAATAGAGAAAATTTAAAGATAATTAAGTATAAGAAAACGAGTACGGCTAGGGGAATTATGTACGGAGGTTTTAATTTATATAATAGTCTTCCAAGAGAAATCCGAAACAGCAAAAATATAACGGGTTTTATAAATGGAATAAAAAAACACCTTCGTACATATAGAAATAAAATATTATAATATTAAGTCTTTATTATTGTATATTTTTTCTTTCTGTTATGTATTTTTTATATATTTTTATATATGTTTACTAAATTTGTTAGATGTAAAGATTAGCTATTAAGCTAAATAAATTAATAAAATAAAATAAAATAAATAAGTATTGAGTTGAATTAAAAACAGTTTTTTAATTTATTGAAACTATGTACATAAATTAAAAACAAAACTTTTTAGATTGATAACCATGGATAACAATTTACACGTCTAGGTTTTGAGTGACTGGTACAGACTGGTCAAAAAGTTGTTTCCGAAATCCATCGATGGATTAACAGATTTTACGGTGAATTTTAGTAATTTAATAATTCTAGGTAAAAGGCTTTGGAATGACTTAATCTTTTTACCGCAATACATTGATAGAAGTATCTCTGAGTAACTAATGAAATAAAATACTGTAAATTTTATCGTCAAGTCATTTAGAATGGCTTCAAGAAATAGAAAATATATTGGGCATGACACGATGACTTTGGACAGCAATAGTAAAGCCATTTTGGGCCTTTAAACTTCTAAACTATATGTAATGAAGAAATTGTATTTTTTCTTTTGAAATTCACTTTAATAAAATGATATCATGAATAGGAAAAAAATACATATGTCAATTAATATTTATTTGCAAGACTATTACATACTCTTTAATTATTATTTTTTTGTCTTTTTCATAATATAATATAAAATACTAATCAATGTTTATAAACTTTTTACGCTGTAAAATCATTTTTTATATATTTTTTATATATATATATATAAATGATATATTGATAAACATCATTGCCTCTAAAACTTAATAAAATTATAAGAGTCGTGCCTGGTTCACGTATTCGGCAGATACGTTCCGAGCAACGGCCAATAATTCCAACCATCGTGTGCGTAAAAGCCACCCCACAAATTTCCGTAGGCATTCCTGTACCTGTTACGCCGCAGCGGCGCATCGACACGACAGCGAACGTTCGCTGTGTGGAGACCGCGCGGGGTGGGCGCCTTGTATCAGTGTGTGCGCTAGGGTGCGTGCGTGCGAAAGTGGGTCAGTGTCCCTGTCAGCTGGCGAGGGGTCGCCGACCCGCCACTGTTTACAACCGGCGGCTGCACACGCGCACTGCTGCACCGAACCCCTTCCACCGGCGTATCCCGCTACCCGCCATCCCCACCAAGCTTCATTGCTTGCGAGTCGAGAGCGGCGCAGAGCTTCGGCGAGCGTTGTGTCGTTCGATTGTTAGTCGAGTGGCTTCCGGGTAGAGTTTTTATGACTACGAACAAACGACTAACTCCAGATTAAAATGCATACATAAAAAACGCAAACAATTTAATTATTTAAAAATAGTATATTTAAAATATATTTATTCTAGAGAAATAAGTATGTATTTATTATGTATACCTAATTAAAATCCATGTAAGATAGAGCATTCCAAACCTTCCAAGCACTCGTCAGGTACTTGTGGGGGCGAAACCTTTCTTTGGCGACAGGTACCTAAGGGACAGCTATCTACTTATATAAGAGCATTTTTTTGTATGAATTAGAAATGTGTGGTAAAGAAGCAGAAGCAAAAATATATAAATAATAAATAAAAAAATCGTAGACGTTCTTCTTTAGTCGATAACGATCAACTGAGGATATTAGTTAAATTAGAATCACGCGTAACTATTCGAGCTTGCACAAAAATTAGGCGTTAGTAATTCCACAATTCTGGACCACTTATCACAGCTAGAAAAAAAATAAAAAAAACTGCTGTCGTAAGTTCTTTAAAAAATGTGTTTATTCCTGGTTCTTTTTTATTTGTAAATTGCCCTAGATCAGGGTTTGACAAACTATGGCCGCGAGCCAAATCCGGCCCGCGATCTTAGGTAAGATTTTATATTTTAATTTTTTTGAAATGAAATTTCGAAGTATACCTAAATGGTGCTCCTATTGCTTCGCATTTCACTGTGACATTACGCAGTTATAATTCCACAATGTCTTCAGTCCCCCTGTAATTTTTTTTGCAACCTTTCATTCTTATTTTATTACCGTCACTGTCAAAAGCTATATAAGAAGATACTTGTGAAATGTTATGCTTTTATAAAGCAGAGTGAAGTGTAAATTATTCATTATATTTATTGTGCGACGAACTTATGTATATATTACATCGAAATCGCTTAATGTTTGCCCAATTCATGAAAAGTGCAAGCCCGTTGTTTCATTCATGAACTAGGCAAATTATATGCCGAATGCATGCATTAAGCCAATGCGATAGTAGCGCTCCGATAGTATTTTTTAAAATTAACCTAAATGTCATTTTTGCCAGGTGCGAAATGTCACGTTTATTACATGCTCCAATTTTTTTACTCCTGTAAAGTCTATGAATAGTATTTTCGTTAAAAATGGTTATCTATAGTGGTCGTGTAACTGATAAGATTGGCAGATATATTGTAATTTAATAAAATAAAATAATTATTAACTACAGCAAGTTTTTCTATGAATAACTGCAACGAATCATGGGGTATTCACTGTTCTGACCAACATTCGCACCTAACCTGTCCAAAATACATGTTAATAAAATTTGTAAAATTTATTTATTGCTCTAGACTTTTTTGCCATTTTAAGTGAAGATGATCATCACTGTAGTTATTGATTGATTTTTTATATAATCAGATAACCTTTCGTCTAGTTACAAAAAACACCACCCGAGCGCCACTATCGCACCTAACCTCTCCAACAGATGCACCATAACCCGAGGGCCACGAGCCGCGACGCTCCAAGCAAATTTGCTTTGCGCTGCAAGCGTCAGCGTCAAGCGACAATAAATTACAAATATGTATATGAGTTAACGTCTACAGCAGGTCTCGGCAATCATTTTTGGCTGTGGGTCAAAATAATTAAAAAGTGACTAGTGAATATTTTTGGTCCTGACAATCATATATGTGGTCTAGTCGTGACATCGTAACACGTTAAAAAAATATATTTGCAGAACTGAAATGGGTCACTTCAAATCATCAAACGGGTCACTTGGTGACCCGCGGGTCATAGGTTGCCTAGCCCTGGTCTACAGGGCCACAAAATAGCGCTGCAAGTCGCATCGAAATTTGCTAAGAGCGAATTTGCGCGACCATCGGATGGTTCGACGCGCGTTTTCTATGGGCGTCAAGGACAAATGTAGTCAACGACAATAACAAATGCACGCGGGGTTCACGTGATCGCCAAGGACAGGGCTAAATCAGAACAAATAAACGATTTTTTTAAATAAATAAAACACTTCATTAATTTTAAAAACATATACATATGTTTTTAAAATTAATTAGAAAACACGTAAAAACTAGTACTAAAGACAAGGATTATAAATAAAACTTAATTTGAATACTAAATACATATTAACAAATTGAAAAAAAGGAAATAAAATCGATTTGAGGAATCAATTCTAGTTTAGAGTACACTCGGGATAAGGATGCCGGTTTGTTATTGTGTGCGTGTAAATGTATATGAGAGGGAGAAGCGATGTAGCGTGTACTTCGTTGTCTCGCTTTTTCTTTTAAAGACAGTCGCTGATTCGTCAACGCTGGATTCGTCATTAAAGTGCAGTGTGGCACAGAAGTTCGATCTTTTCTAGTGATTTATTTTAAATAATTTTGTGTTGATATTGCTTTAATTGATATCAAGGCTTCAAATATACACTGTAAGTTATTCGTTCTCTTACCCATAGATTAAAATATTTTAATTATTTTTCCATTAATCCGTACGTTGTTGGTTTTTTTACACTATTTTCTGTAAAGCTTAGAAAAGTTATTATTCTTATCGTTGCGCCAATGATAATTTTTTAATTTATTCAATGGATTCTAATGATTTAATAATGTCGTCGAGCCATTAAACAATCTGCGAATAATTTCTTTCTCCACTTTATATATTTTTGCTTTTGAAGAATAGCTAAAGACTTCATTATTTTTTTGACTAGTGAAAGATTTTGAATTTTGCAAATATTTAATTAATGACATCAATGTCTGGTTTCTTCGATTATATAATATATTTTTAATTGTCCGTTGAAATTTCTAACTTAGCTCAGATGTATGTATTTTTTGGCGAGTTACAGGCGGCCCTCGACTTTCGCACAATTGATTACTGAAAATGTGTGCGAATGTTGAATGTTCGAAAGTAGAGGAAGTAAAAAAAAATTGAAATTGTGTGTATTTTAAAATATTTATTTATCAAGTAAATATAAGATGTTTAAGAAACGATTAAGAGATATGTTTAAGTGGGGTTTTCGAGTGTTTCCTTTGAAAAGGTATCAAGAGTTAACTGTTTTCCGCTATTCTTTTTCTTTTCTTCATATAGTATTTTATAACATGCTATGTCTTTATTAATCGCCCTACGCACTTGCGATATGCGTTCTCCTTTGGAATCACAATCTTCCATAATATTTAAAAAATTGTTAAGATGCGGCTTAAGAAGGCTTCATTCATATTTTTCATTGTTAAAGAGTTTTCCAAAATAAACCTGTCTCATCTACATTACATATTATATTTGGCTAGAGGAATATTCTCCATCTTCAATAATTTTGGATAATTAGGAAATAAATTCTTTTGCAGCATCTTTATCCGCATCACCCGATTCTCCAGTAAATTTAATATTATGAAAAGAATACCTCATTTTAAAATTGTTAAACCAACCGTTACTTGCTTGAAAAACCGTGTTAAAATCTTTTTTTGATCTATTCTTCCAATCTTTGTGCAAACTAAGATCTTTTGCTTAAATAATTGAAATACTCATGAGGGACATCTTTTTCATGTTGGTCATCGATCCATGATGACAAAGATTTTTATATTTCATCCATGTTTTTTTTGCCGTGTTTTTTTGGAAACATATCTTTAAATATTGTGGAAATATATCTTTAATTTCCACAATTTTGAACGAATTCCGTGTATTATATTTTTATTTTGCAAAATTGAACATATCGTAGTCCTGTTTGTATCATACGAACGTACGATTGAAGCAAAAGATTCACCGCTATCAGAACGTCTAATAATTTTCATCTTTGTCTCGAATGGTGTGAAGCTTATGAGTCCTTGATTTCTTTTTGTTCGTATCAACGCTGAAGTATTTCCGTTTCTCTGACATTTTTATAATTTTTTTAAAAAATAAATTAAATTTAGAAAAAATGTTTTTTTTTTAAATGTGCGAAAGTCGAGGGCCGCCTGTATGTTTATATACTTGAATAATTCAATATATTGATTTTTTACTCACTCCTGCCTTTGTTGATACTTTGTCAATAATTTGGTTGAGATTTTCCAAAATTTCACTTTAACCACTTAAAATGCGGGTGTATTTTTGCATAGTATATTTAAAATATTGTTTTTTTAAAAAATATTTGTGTGATTTCTGATAGTCCGTTTTTTTGGAGGACTACGAGTGTTAATTTTAGTATTGATGTCCGTAGAAGACAGTTTTACACTTGAAAAAATTCGATAATCATACGACATGCAAATTAAATCTCGCGAACAGCAAACCAATACTACCCTGTTGAAATAGTATTCGGGGGAGGATCCGTTCAAATGAACAACCAATTAGAAGCTTTCTTTGACGAACACGTGATTGTCACGCGTTGAGCACTCTTTTTACATGCGCTGACTATAATGTAGAAGGTGCACGAAACAGTCGCATCCCGCGCCCCGTAAAAGCGGGTGCTCCGCGCGTCAACGTTTTGAATAAAATAATTTGTTTTTTTCGCTCTTGCCCAGTTCAAAATTAATACTGAAGAATTTATTGCAAGGCAAAATCGTCCTCCGTTATGGATAAGTTCAGATCTTCAAAATAAATTAAAAAATATCGTAAAAAAATATGGGAAGAAATTAAACATCTTTTTCTAGACGCCGGGTGAGATTTATTTATTATTATTATTAGCGAAATGAAGTATACATAATATAATAAAGTAAAATGTGTTCCAAAAAGAAAAAAAGTCCATTTCAACACAAAAATTGACGACAAAAAATATT